>NC_090879.1:52081341-52088841 GCF_036669935.1 Montipora foliosa
TATATGTTCATGGATTCTAAAAATCAACATGTTTATCCAACTAGAAGTATACATCTCTATTCAAAAATTGTCATTATTTTGTGAAGAACAGTCATTTTCTGTTTATACAAAATAATGAAAAGCAGCAAAATGATACTTCCCTCAAGACCTCTACTTCTTTAGAACAGCAAGGAAACTATTACCCAAAGAACTCATCTTCTTTTGAAAAGAAACCTAAACCTTCTCTGGTGACGAAGAATCTAACGTGAAAGATCCTTCAACGAAGACATAGCTTTATGATTAAAAGAATAATTTATTCTTGTGGAAAGAATCTCGTGTTAGACACTGGTGTTTCGCTCTCTTTCATCTTCCACGATACAAAACAAAGACAGTCTTTTAACATTTGAAACTAATCCCGGATCAGTGCATTCAACAGCGACACAATCTGCTTTACATTTCCACGTTACACAAATTCTTATCGAAAATCCCTGGCAACACTTGACAACACAGCCTGTTGGTAACATGTTTAGCACAGATTTTTGTCCAGGCATATCGCTGCAACACGTCATATTGTGCCTCGTTCAGTTCTAGGTTGGCATATCCTAATTTGGCTACAGAAAATTGCATGCCATCGTGAAACAAATCCTCCACTCTCTCCGCCATTTTGGCGTTACGCCTACGCCTGCGCAATAGTGTTCATAACAAGAATCTTGTTGTTCGAAACGGATTATCCCAGAGTCTCTCGTAACCCGAACCGCTGGTCAAGGGGAACGAAGACTGCGGTCGCGCGGCCGCGGCCTGGATGCGCATGCGCTGTGCCTCTTCGTTTCGTAGCGCGTTTCGGCACACCAACGTTTTTCTGTTTTCTCTGCTCATTGGGAGTGTTTTCCTTCATTTACTGCGGTTTTTAATGTCGCACATGACTGGCGAAATCTCTAAAAATGTAAGTAGTTTCGATTGCCTCGCTCTCTTTACCGGAACAGAATGAACTGAAGGATAATGTTAACACGGTGACAAAATCCACCGATGCAACGACGTTGCCAACCACGCTCCGAGGGGATCGTTCCTATAATACAGGACAAGAAACTGGCATCTCTCAAGACCTGTTGAGTTTCACAAATAAGACCTTTTCCAGGTCCCTGTCCAAAGACAAGTGGAAGGAACTGACCACTTCCTATACACAAATATAAAGACACAGAGTCCTTGCTGGTAGCTCCAACGATGGAGGCTGGGATGAAAGAGGAATTAAAAAAGAGGCATGGTTACACTAAAAGAAAGGATCACTTCTTCTTTGATGATGGCCTGGCTGAACGTCAATCTGCTTTCTTGGTTGTGGCTCGCCCCTTGTTAGCAGCCTTGACAGCCCTTGATAATTCAGAGAGAGAGGATGACGATGAAGGTCCTGACTCTGATGCCATTAAGGACCTACTGGAAGATGCTCTAGTCCTCCTTGTAACGCCAACTTTAGGCTTAATGCCTGGAGGCAAAAACGCTTCTCTGAGTTCCTCACTGAAATTGCTAAACGTACTCTGCGAGAAGGTATCCCTGCAGATAAGCACCTTTTCCTAGACAGGTTTCATGCAAAGATCAAGAGTGAACATGACCATAGTTCAACTAACAGCAAGCTTATCAGCACACCAGCCTCGAAACACTTCTCTAAAGGACCATACAGGAGGGAGCAGCCCTTTCATGGACACTACCGCACCACTGACAACAGTCGAGTTGGAGGGAAACGGAAATGGGGATATGGCTCAAGGTCTAACCTGCAGTCCCCCAAAAGGGCCAGAACAGCAGGATCCTCCCAGCAATCTGACCCCAAGACCAGCTCGAGCTGACTATCCGTCCCCCTGTCTCAAAATGCTTACGCCCCCACCAACAGATCAACAACTCGTTTACAAGTTTTTGTTCAGAATTGGAAACAAATAACACAGGACACTTGGACTTTACAAACAATTCAGGGGTTTTGCAGGCGCTCCAGGCAATGGCGCATGAAAGTAACCAGAGTAAAATGCCACTCGGATGCATACCATATGGAAAAGGCTATCAAAGATTTGTTAGCAAAGGGAGCCGTCCAGGAAGTCAAGCCACAGGACGACCACTTCACTTCAACCCTGTTCAGTAATACAAAAAGAAAATGGCAATTATCGACCTATCATCAACCTTCGTGCTCTAAACCGGTTCTTAGGGAAGGAGTCCTTCAAGATGGAGGGACTGCAAGTAGTGAAATCCCTAATACAGCAGGGAGACTTCATAATGAAATTAGACCTGACAGATGCATATTACGCACTTCCAATTCATCACTGCCACAGAACGTATCTGAGGTACGTCTATCAGGACAGAACATACGAGTTTCAGTGCCTTCCCTTTGGCCTGTCCTCAGCTCCGCGGGCATTCACAAAGACTCTGAAGCCAGTGCTGGCATAGTTGCGATCCACGGGTATCCGGGTTGTGATCTACATAGACGACATGTTATTACTACACCAACAGAGCAAGGTGCTGCAGAAGATCTTTGCTCAAGTTGTAGACTTACTGGAAAAGCTGGGCTTTCTGGTGAAGAAGGAGAAGTGCTCCCCCATTCCTTGCCAACGTCTAATCTTCCTCGGAGCTGCCCTAGACACCACCACGAATGACCCTGTACCTCCCTCAACGAAAACTTACCTCCACTGTGGATACCTGCTATCATCTACTTGCTCAAGGGAGTGGCTCAGTGAGGACTCTGTCCACGTTAATTGGACAAATGAGCCATGCATCACAAACAGGGATCTGTTGCACCACTTCATTACAGAGGTCTTCAATGCCTATACCTGCAAGCGGTGTCACAACATGGGCAGGCAAGGAAAGTGATAGTCCCCTTAACCTCCCAGGCACACAAAGACCTAGAGTGGTGGGTCTCAGAGAGCCGCTGCCGTCTAAATGGCTGTCCAATTCACCTTCCAAATTTGTCAAATTTGATGGTTCAAAATAAGTACTGACCTCCACTCATCTGGAAAAATGGAATATAAAGTGCATTAAGGATTGACTAGTCTTAACCTCCTGAAGAACTTTTGGCTTTTGCAGTTTTTATTTTGCTTGATATCAAATATTTTCACTGACCTTTTGGTGTGCATCTCTTTGCTTTCCCAAAGGAAATTGGTGACGTTACTTTAATGATTATGTGAATTAAATAGTTTGAAGTGGAGATGTTCTTATTCTCTGCCCAGAGACCAACGCTTATGAACACCAGCTTTTCATTATTGCCGGCAATGAGGTTCTTCTGGAAGTAAATTCATACAAACAGAGTCTTTCTACTCTGTTTGGGGTACATTACACAGTTAACCTAGACTATCCAAGAAAGGCAACATGCCTACACTGAATTTCTTGAGAGTATGTATTAAGCATTCTCCAAAAAAAGAACTGCCCTGTATAGAAAAGGTGTCTCTACAATTTTAGCTTAAAGTTAATACTTTCTTATTACATGTATTAACAGTCACACCACCACAGGGGCCTTAACTAACCAACATGCAGGGATTTTATTAGAAGCCGGGACCCGGGTACTAGCACCTGTCTACACTGAGTGCAGTACTCGCCATTGCTCAAAGGAGGTCTCAAGATTAAGAGCCGGACTATATATAGGGGTGCCCACTCACTCAATCACAAAGGGCCTGGAAACGGAACGATCGTCACGAATTTCCCAAATTCCGGGAAATAGAAATAGAGTGCCGGCATTTCCCGGAATTCGGGAAATTCGTTTCCAGGCCCTTTCTCACGATTTTAGCGCGGTTTACAGGATGGAATACAGGGTAAAGCGCTATTCACATCCGGTTGGTTTTTAACAAATTCGGGAGAATCGCTTACCTTTATGCCACGATCATGCCATCCCGTTTTTTTTGGCTAAATGGTAACCACATATTGTCGTCTTGCTTATTTTATACAATTATGGCTTGTTTAAGATGGTATTCGATTCTTTGTGAGTGGTTGTAGATGTTTTTGAGGTGGTTGTAGGTGGTTGTAGATGGTTGTAGATTTTTCATGAGGTGATTGTAGGTGGTTGTAGATGGTTTTAGGTGGTTGTACAATGTAGGTGGTTTTAGGTCGTTCCATGTTTTAGTGACTACGACATGAGGAGACAGGATTTTTTTCTCTCTGACAAATGATTTGTCATTGTAGTGTAAAATGAAGTTTATTTGGGAAGCCAACAATATTTCTTTAACTTCCTGGTTAATCTAATTTATTGCTACGACTTACTAGTGCGAAGATTGTTTACATGACAACTCACGAAAATACTTTTGTCCTTTGGCCATTTCAATTTCAGCAGGAAAAGAAAACAAACAGCGGTTACAACCATTTTCATTTTGATCTTCATACCTTCGAGCGGTATGGCCAAGAAACGCTTAAATTGGTTAGAAATTACGAAAGAGATCTTTCACGTTTCAACAAAATTACATTGGATATTGGCTTTCTACAAAAATGCAAGTTGTTTCGATTCTTCCCAAAGTTCCTTGATTTCAAGCTCTATAGGCGCGAATTTCATGATACGAAAGCCTGTCGCCGATTCAAGGAGGATTTGTTATTGTTCGAAATTAAGCAGAAGACAATTCTACGCCGCAAAAACATGATGTCGTTTGAATCTATTCTGCCCACCCTGAAGGCTGTTTTGTCTCCACTGGATTTTAGCCACATCCGCTCCTCGATTGAAGCAAAAACGTCGAAGATTAAAGATCGGTTGTCTTCAAAACTTGAACGGAAATTCAATAATTTGAAGCGCAGATATGGTATACCACAGGTTTCGAATTTGAGCTATGACAGTGTGATCTTCAATTATTCGCATCGGGCTTTGACAGAGGCTGAAAAAATAGTTTTGGCAAGGGGCTTGCGTTTCTGTCTTCCACCGAAAGCTGTTGACGGAGTAAGCGTAAAAGGCGCATTTGAAATGCTCTACCGTGATCTTATTGGGAAAGGTTACGTTTATACAAACGTTGGCCGTGTAGCACTTATATTTTAAACAGAATTAACTGAAGAGAGTGTAGTGTAACGTGAAGTGCTAGATTTCTATCCCATATGAACTATGTGAGCGTTAGCCCTACTGATGGAAATGGGCCCACACGAGGACAGAGAAAAACTCTGACCAGGGTGGGAATTGAACCCACGACCTTCGGGTTAGATCTCCGCCGCTCTACCGACTGAGCTACAAGGTCAGACGGGAGCAAGCCGTGGGAACTGAAGATGTTCAGGTCACGGCAATTAACATGTACAAGTACGTTCCTCTCGACGTGATCTTATTGGTTTGGGTCATTCATTAACAAGTGAGGACCAAGACAGATTGAAATGTCAACTCAAAAATGCTTCTTACAGTTACATGATTATTCTAAACAAAAGCGAATTCTGACTAAGGAAGAATGGATGGCTCTTAACGATTTGCGAAATGATACTTCTATTATTATTACTAAACCTGACAAAGGAAATGGTGTTGTAATTGTCAGCAGACATGATTACCTCAGCAAAATGAAACAGTTGATTTCCGACGGAACGAAATTTAAGTTGTTGTCGCACAACCCAACCAAGTCTTCTTTCCTATCTTCGTAACCTCAAGCGAGATTGTATAATTGATGAAGCTACATTTAGAAAAATCCTTCCTTGTGGATCTACTGCTGGTGTTCTTTATGGTCTTCCTAAAGTCCACAAAACTGGTTGCCCCTTTCGCCCGATTGTCTCCTCAGTTAACACATGCAACTACAGTCTTGCTTCTTTTTTTGTTAATGTCCTTAAACCGATCTCCACCAACCAATTCACTATCAAGGACTCCTTCTCTTTTGTGGATTAGGCGAAGACTCATCAACACAACGATGAAATAATGTGCTCTTTTGACGTGTGTTCCTTATTCACGAACGTTCCACTCGACGAGACAATAGAAATTTGACTTTCCAAGTTATACTCTCTTCCTGACCCTCCTGCCTTACCGCGACATGTCCTCAAAACCTTGCTCGAGTTTGCAACGAAGAAAAGCCACTTTGTATTTGATGGTCATTATTAAGACCAAATCGATGGCGTTGCAATGGGGTCTCCGCTAGGCCCAGTATTAGCTAACATTTTCATGTGTGACTTTGAAGAGAAATGGTTGACTAATGTAGATTCTCGTCCCTCCATTTGGCTTAGATATGTGGATGACACATTTTCGTTGTTCGACATTGAAGCCACTGCGGCCAGTTTTCTGCATTTTCTTAACACCAGATATCCTAATATAAAATTTGCAATGGAACTTGAAGAAAACCAGGAGATTCCATTTTTAGATGTCCGCATTAAGCGCAATCTCAACAATTTCACAACAACAGTACATCGCAAAACAACTTTCACTGGCCTCTACACTAAGTGGGACTCTTTCACTCCTAGAAAGTATAAAATACATTTAATCCGCACCCTCATCTATCGCTGCTTACGCATCTGCTCGAGTTCTTCCTTGTTACAGTCGACTCTCTTTGATCTAAAGAACACTCTCCTTCAAAATGGTTACCCAAGAGGCGTTCTTTGTTAAAACACTAATGATGTTTTGAACAGACAAAAGAACAGGTCTGCTGAGCCTGCCACCACTGTTCCTAAGAAAGCTATCATTCTTGTATTGTCTTTTTTTTGCTTTCAAAGTGAAGCTCTTACTCGACGTATTAAATCTTGTACTAGTAAGTTCTATGGCTGTGTCAATCTTAAGGTTATTTTTCAAAACACTTGCAGGGTTAAGTCTTTTTTTCCTTACAAAGATCGCTTCAGTCGTTCTCAAAGATCTAAAATAGTATAGAAAGCCAGTTGTTGTTCCTCCTACATCGGCAAAACAAAGAGAACATTGCATGCCAGGAAGTCCGAGCATTTCAAAGCTCTTACACAAGTCGGCCACGCCTCTGCTGTCGCAGACCATACTATTTCTACCGGTCATAACATCAAATGGGACCACTTTGAAATCCTCGCAACTGGGAAGTCCGACTTGTAGTGTAAAATTAAAGAAACGCTATTAATCAGTGACTTAAAACCCTCTCTTAATGAAAACATTGGTAGTGAGAAGCTTTTTCTTTATTAATTTCTTCCGGAAGTATCAACTACCGGAAGTTACGATTTTGTTATCACACTTTTTAACTAATCACCAGTGCATCGCTCTAGTTTTTTAAAATTTTGTGTAACAGTTTTCACTGTCACTTCTGGTGATGTATGTTGCAACATACGAAACGTCAAGTATAAAATGAAAATGTTTGTAACCGCTTTTGTTTTCTTTTCCCGACAACTCACGCTTTTTGCGAATTTTGAGTGTCATGAAATTACATCATTTGCGTGACAATATATCCATTTACTCTAACCCAAAAACATTCAGATAGTAACAAAGTTTATATTTATTAACCATTTTTTCTGCTTTTGTGCTTGTCAGCATTGTGATTTGTGATAATTCGCAAGTCTGTTTTTGTATCTCATAGATGTTTAGATTTTCAATTACATGGCACCTCAACCTCTCGATTGTGTAAATAGTTCACCCTGCAGTCAAAATAGATACGTTTCTCAGGAACC
>NC_090879.1:52093841-52116341 GCF_036669935.1 Montipora foliosa
TTTTCGTTGATTTATAGAGCGAGTTTCAATCGACTATCGTAAAACCAAAACCAAAGTTATTACTTTGGCCTATTAAAAAGGACGGAGACAATCCGGTAAACCAATCAAAACTTGAAATAATTACAAGTAGCCGACACAAAGCGCGGCAAAATGTGCACACTCCAGCCACGATCGCTTTTGGTTTCACTCCTTATTGATTGAAAAAGTGGCGCGAGAACTTTGAACCAATCACTGAGTGAAGTAATCATAAGCCAAAGCAATTCGCAAATTACTTTCGACACTCAATTGAAAACCGGTCTATGCAGTATTCCAAACGTTGTTATAGCTACTTATAGTTACTGTAAATTATAAATAGAAGTCTTACTCTTTTATCCAAACTAAATAAATAACATCCTTTCCTTTTTTTTTTTTTTAGAACCTTGTGAATAGTTTTGGGCTGTCCACTCAACCAGCCTCACAGCTATTTGGATAGTCCAAACTTCTTGCCCGCTTATGTAGCCTGTAAGTATATCTTTTCTGTGATATTATTTACTCAGCGGCCGGTATTACAGAATCTTATTTAGGTACAAAATACTGTTGTAAATAGGCTAAAGAAGTTCGAGAAAACAAATTAAGTCTCAAGCGTCGCGGAAAACCCTCAAGCCACCTACTACTTCTAAAAAATCTACTGAGAATAGGCCATTTCTGAGTTCATGCCTGACTCCTCTTCAAAGGGAGTCTAAGTGCGAAGTTTTTCTTTTGACAAGTAGTTTTCAGTCATATGTAATGTAAAACTATTTACCATCACAAAAACATTGCACTTAGACTCGATTTGAAGAGGAGGCAGACATGAACTCGACAATGGCCTATTATAATGATGGTGAACATTATTTATTATAAAATAATTAGGATAGTAAACGCACTCTCATTGGTCAATAGCTGTGTTTAGATGACAGTACACGGCTGTGACATCACACGAATTTTGATTGGCTATGTGTTGTCATACGCGCGTCTTGATTGGCTGGCAGGAAAGATGAGCGTGTATCAAGAAAATCTGTTTCAATCAAGAAGTAAAAAAACCCAGCATATCCCTTCATTTGTCGAATTATTTTTAAGAAATATTTGATAAAAGCAATAGAGGACTTTTTTTTCCGTGTTTACATAGCCTGATCTAAACACTCGGTGAGTTGGGATAATCCTCGACAGTTACGCAAGTTAAGACAGCATGAATTAGCATTTTGTTTCAATGATAATAATGAAGGTAGTAATTTCAAGATTCTAATAACTAAAGTTTTGAAGAGCAATCAAGGATAAAAAATGAGCGATACTAGGTATAAGGAGTTTGCAAACATCTGCTTAGAGTGGTTTTCAAATGAGTGTCGTAAAACCAAAACCAAAGTAATTACTTTGGCCAATCAAAAAGGACGGGAGACAATCCAGTAAACCAATCAAAACTCGAAGTAATTACACGTAGCCGACACACTGTGCGGGAAAATGTGCACGCGCGAGCCACAATTGGTTTTGGTTTCACTTCTGATTGGTTGAAAAAGTGGCGCGAGAACTTTGAACCAATCGCTGAGTGAAGTAATTATAAACCAAAGTAATTCGCTAATTACTTTCGACACTCAATTGAAAACCGCTCTATGTGAATTTGATAATGATGCCATGGAGCCGTCGAAACGTCATTCTTTGATGTGGGTCATTGTTAGCCTTTATTAGCAGTATTTCGAAAGGAAAAATCGCTATTTAAACGGTTAATCGTAAAGCCACCACCCATATATTGATTGTGGAGTAGTCCTAGAAAAGCACTTATTCACATTAATGTGAAGATTGTCTTAAGTGATGCACTCGGGAAAATAACTGCTGTTTATGACATTGATGCTACAACTGACGAGGCACCAGTTGGTGCAATGGACGCAGTACTGACACCCATAGATTCCAGAGATGCCCTCTGTGATATTGTTGAGGAAATTGAGGTAGTTGCTGGTATACTAGGTGTCATGGATATTGTGTGAGTAATCAGGGAGGTCGAGGTTGGCAACAGAATCGATGAACTTGCTCCTTTTGTCATGTTACAGACTTGAACCAGCTCGTCGTCTTTTGCAGGGATGTGTTGTATGTAGATGGGCGAGCTCCATGTACGTCTCCACCTTCTTTTGATGCACCGCAGACGGCACTGAAACCTCCTTGCCTTTTTGATGCACACCAAACCCCACCTCTTGCAAACCCTAATTTCTACAAAATCCTTAGACAGCAGTTTCAGTTCTCCAAATTCATTTAACACTGTCACGCAAAGTTTACCATCACAGAAAGATAGGGTCACTGAGGGGGAAGAACTTCGAAACGTACCCAATCTTAAGGCAGTAGCTCGTAAACCACGGCAGGTCAACTCTACTTTAAACTGGCTTACTTTGACCACGGAAGACGATTCAATCTACCAAAAAAAACCACAAATGGATATCAATAAGGTTAAGAGAAGATATGTAAAACAACTGATGATGAAGAGGTGTGCTGGCTGAGAAGGGAGGGGAGGGGGATTCGTGGATTGGCTCATGACTTGGTCAACAACGCTGGGTAGAACATTAAAAACAAAAACAAAAAACGACAACAATAGCAACTCAGTGGGGACAACAAAAATAACGACAAATGTTTTGCCTTCCCTTTCCCAAAACGCAGGGTCGCAAACTCAGAACCTATCTCGTACAGCAATAAAAGACACATTTATTTTTAAATGTAATGGCTTAAGTCAACTTGAAACTAAATATCATTATACATTCTCCACATTCGCGATTTCTTACCTGTAGGTTTAATTTCAGAGGAACAAGTGAATTGTTTTGGAGTGGTAACTTTAATAGGAAGTGAGCACGAGAAGAAAGGTTTCCAAACACCAGCGTTCTGCAGTGCGAGACAAAGGTAACTAATTTCTGTGGATAGAAAAGAAACAAAGATGTTTACAAACATAATCTATTTATGTTGTAGTAGGGTTAGAAAAGCCCCTCATTAGATGCCTGTGAAATTTAATAAGCGTCACGAAGTGTCCCCTTTCTCTTCTACCCAACTTCAACATCACTCGTGTCTCGAAATACAGACACTGAACGTAACAAAGTGTCCCCCAAATGCTGCTCGTCAAGCAAGGATAAACAGTTGCATTTACCATAAGCTAAAAATATAACGCTAAGGCCTTTACCCTTACCTTATTGTTGCGAATAGGTAGCAAAGATTTAGAGTTCAACGCGCACTTCCTGTCATTGGGGTGCAGGAATGGCGCAGTGGTGAGAGCACTGGCCTCCCACCAATGTGACCCGGGTTCGATTCCCAAATCCGGCGTCATATGTGGGTCGAGTTTGAAAGGAAGGAAAGGAAAGGAAAGGAACTTTATCTAAGTGTCTAATCTTCTGGCGCCGTAGAGCATTAATCGGGGACACTGTAAATTGAAATTAACAAGTGACGCAAATCAAATCAAATTTTGGTTTTTGAGAAGAGGAGAAACCTCTCGGTGCAGAGTAGAGAGCCAACAAACTCAACCCCCATATGACGCCGGGTCTTTGGTGGGAGGCGAGTGCTTTTACCACTGCGCCATCCCTGCATCCCTGTTGGTTCTCTGCTCTGCCCCGAGAGGTTTTCTCCGGGTGCTCCGGTATTCCCCTCTCCTTAAAAACCAACATTTGACTTGATTTGCGTTAATTGTCAATTTCAGTTTACAGTGTCCCCAATTAGTGCTCCAGCGCTAGAACGACTAGGCACTTAAATAAAGTTCCTTTCGCAAATACTTTTGTTCTTGGGCCATCGTAGTTTGATCCCCTCATCCGATTTGTTATATATAAATAGCTGTTTTAAATTTCAACGGTTACTTTTGAAAATGTATGTAGAGCACATACGAAACGTCAAGTCATTATCAAAATGAACAAGTTCAATATGTTTATCACTGCTGTTTGTGTCTTATTTTTGATCAAAGTTCCTTTCCTTTCCTTTTATGTCGAAATTGGGCCTGCATCTAATTAGGTACATTTCTGCAAACAAGTGAGTTTAGTTGAACCTCAGTCTCCCTTTCTCTCCTTCCCTCCCCCTCTCTCTCTCCCTCTCTCTCCCTCTCCGCTATCTCCCCATCTCCACCAAAAGGTTGTGATTAACTCCTGCACTCTTAGCTGACAGTGTGTTGGTTCTCTAATCTCTCTGAACAAGTCGTACCAGAAGATTCCTAATGAATTTGAAGGGGCCGTGTCACGAACGTTTACCAAATTCAGTAAGTGGGAACTAGCAACCAAATTAAGGAACGTGCCTACTATTGTCATTGCGCATACCGTCTGGGAATCTCGAGATACTCAGGTTTCCTATCAGTGGCGCTTACTAATTATTTTTGCGCGGTTTAACATCATGCGGAGAAAGCAGAACTTAGCAGTCTTGGGATCCAAAATGAAAACTGGGGGTAGCCATATCTTTTTCAGAGATACTTAAGCTTTAATTAGGAAAAGAACGCCATGCATTCCTTTGTATTTCAAAGCTTTTACAAAGGTTGTTGATTAATTATCTTTTAAAAATGCGTGGTTACCCTCAATTTTCTGGTTGAATTTCAAAAACACTTGTTGAGGTCTGCTTTTCCTTTCATATTCATAAACCTCACAAAAATACCTTTGAATTAGTAGGCATCGTCCTTAAGTGAAAGGTGAAATTAAACTACTTATAATGGTAGAGAAAGGTTTGAATAAAACAGAAAATACTGTAGGAAACAGACAACTTTTTTAAAAAAAGTTGTCTGTTTCCTACAGTATTTATCATACTTGCTACTATTGCGACCTTATAAAAACATTGGAATGGATTGCGATTGGTGGTTTTGAAAACTTTTCAGGCTAACTTTTGTCGAGAAAATGGCTTTTTCGTCTTGGTAACGGTAATTTTTGACTGAATGCGTAAAATTGATACAATGATGTGGTTATTAAATGGTTGTCTGTGAAATAGGGGTAAATATTTCACTTGAAATTTATTATATATTGTGTACAACTTACCTTAAGGCTCGTAGTATACAATAATATAAATTTCTCGTGAGATAGTTACCCGTATTCCATAGAAACTCCAGTAAATAACCAGCAATTATCTGTGAAAAAGCATCTTTTACTTGGTGAAACTTCAAGATACCTGTGCCCTTGAAATTCCCAAAAATCTAATTCATGGATGAACAAAAAACAACAAGGAGAGAAGCTCCAATCTAGACATACTCACTTAGAAATTATTCTGTGAAAAACGAAAAAACTCACCAAGGGTGTACGCTTCTCAGGCAAGTTGAGTTGAAAATCCTTTAATTCGTGCAACGGTACCATGAACACACTTTTTTCTTCAAAGGCGTTGGAGACATTCTGGCCAATGACAAGGTTCAGTTTCACCTCTATGCGTGACATGTTCCCTTCATCAATCGTTACCCATAAATTCGCAATTAGCGAGACGTTTACGTTCAGAATCTTCACTGAATATAGTTCAAACTGGCGATGGAAGAACAAGCACACAGGACCGATTTCCTTGAGAATTTCAGCGACCAAGGATGCGTTAGCATTGTCGTAACTATGAAGGGGTGTTCTCCGAGATCGTCTTGAGGGAATCAATGGCACCTCACTCGTCTCATTTAACAATGGCTGGCTGTCGGCTGTCTCGTTTAGCGTAAAGACAGGGGGAGCTGATTTTGGAAGGATCAATTTCTCGAAAAGACCTCGGAAATCGATTGATTCCAAAGCAGGAAAGTCGAAGGAAGCAGTTTCAATGAGCGAGACGCGGCTCTTGACGGCCATCTTCATCGTGTTCATGTAACCCCCGTTTTCGCCGAGATGAATCTGTTCCGAAAAATAAGCTTTGCCCCCCAGAACCATGCCGTTGCTTTTCTTAATGGACGACTGATCAGAATACGTGAAGTCCATATCAATATCCGATGGCATACCAACCATGTCTGCGCCGCTGAAATGGTTCTTAATGGACACTGCATCCTTGCCCGACGTATTAGCCTCTCGATGCATCATGACGGGGCCAGGCAACAATGGCGAGTCTTCCGGTCTACCGGAGACGGTTACGTTTCTGATACCATCTACGTTTTCATAAAGATTGCGTCTAACAGAAGGTAGGATCAGTTGAAGGATGCCAAAGACTAGACGCAATTGTTCATCATTTGTAGAATTATCACCGTAGATTTCAAATGAATCAATAGCCGTGCTGTGAGAAGAATAAAAACCAAACAGTAAGTGAAATGTTTAGAATAATTTTTTCGTGTGTAACTCAAATGTCAGAGTTGCCGTACACAGCGCTTTGCAGTAGGTTTTTTTAATCAACTTAGCCTATTAGCGTGCGATGTCTCCGATCAAGTCAAATGTGCATGAACTGTCTTAAAAATTAGGGAAGGCACTTCCCCGCCCCTCCTCCATTAAATGTTGGTGGCGGAAAATGACATTATTGGGGGGGGGGGGGGAGGAACGGAGTTAGATGGAAAGATTGGGGGAGGGATGTAAGTGTACCAAACCTATCGTCGCTTATGCTTATTGCAGTTGTTCGTTCTTGGTCATAGGCCTCGGTCTTTAATGTTCTTAAAGAAAAAAAAATAGTGCTGAACAATAATATTTTTTACCTGGAGTTAATTCTAAGTCGAACTAAGTAATAGTCCACTGTCATGTTGGCGTAATCAATATCCCCGCTCTCGGAGAACTGAGACGCATTGAAGCTTACTAGGAACCAGTACTCCTCCGATGACTTGTTTAGAACCCGGATTCCAACAAAGATGACGTAGTTGCCTATAATAAAGAAATGAGTGTTGAGATTATTTTTAATTAAAAAAATTTCAAGAATCTTTGAACAATTTTCTTTGTGGGCAGTTGTTGCGGGTAAGCAAACTTCAATGGAGCGTCGTCTTTTGAGTTTTATTGTCTTTACTAAGTTCAAAAGGAGCAGCTCAGATCCATGGATTTTTTAAATTAATTTACCTTTTATCGCATCAAGCGCAAAGAAGTGTTCTTTAATTAAGAGAGATTTGTATGGTCGAAAAGACAAATGTCGTTGAATCAATCAAATGTAGCCACAGTTCAAGTTGTTTTAATTTTCATAACCTATTGCTCGATGGATTTTGATCGTCTGGGTGAAAGTAGCCGTGACAGACCAGAGCATCACTACGTTCGTTTGAACTTTCAACCCTCTCTTGACTCTGAAGATGACTTCCACTCAGGATGTCGAAATGTCAGTCACTGCCAACAGTCCTTCTCAGGACTACACTCACCCAGACGATCAAATGCCATCGAGGTAAACTCCTGGCTTCAAACCCTTTTCCATAACATGTCGTGTCCCCGCTTTTTGTCAAAATAATTATGATTATTATGATTATCGATCGCAAAAGGCGATGGCTGCCTTGAAGATGGGAACATGCAACATGTATGTCCGCTAAATGATATTACGTAACAGCGGCCCAAAAATTACTTTTCACAGCGCAAAACAAAGCTTCGTGACAAAGAACATGTCTGTCGAGCATACAGAATTAAAGTTTCAAACAACAGAGACAAACTTTGAAAAACCTTTAGCCTGACCACTCTTAAAAAATCCTTATTGCAATCCATGTTAATGTTCTTCAATTTTGCCCATCACGGCCTGGTTTTGTTTTTGATGGTCAAACCTCCCTTCAGTGCCGTTTTAGTAGTTATTTTACAATTCGCTTCACCCAGTCACTGAATTTAGCTAAATTTCGTGACACATTCCATTTAATCAAATTTTAATCTAAAAAGGTATTTCCAAATGGTCTTGATAGTAGCAGACAAATAAAGAATTTTAAGAAAACTACGAAACTTTTGAGTTTATAAAACATGTTTCGACAGAAACTTCTGTCATCCGCAGTTAGTCAATACTAATGGAAGCTGAATTTATAATAAATAGAGGTAGAGGTAATATTTGCAGTTACTGATTTCGTGAAACGTATTTGATCGCGCGCAAGGTTTTCGGGACGGACTAATCAAGATTCCTCGAAATCCCAATATTGAGTGCCCTTTTTGTATAGGACGTTACCAAGGAACTGAACAAACCGGAAACATGCGGAAAATATTGATATTGGTCAATATTTGGGACTAATCTAAACCGCTTAACTTTTTATCAAACGCTTAGTCATTCTAAAATAAACCAAATTTGGTCAAGCTGCCCCTTGAAACTTTTAAGTGTTTGAGGAACCAATGTTATTGTGGTTTGACTTCCGCTCTGCCTTAGACCACAAAGCAGACTTATTCATGTTCAGCATTTCGTGAAGGCAATGGGGGTTTTCTGTATCTGTATCTGTTGAGTGGAGCACCAAGCACTGAGGTCCGTTTGCTCTGACGAGGAACACTCGAATCGTCAACTTGCGAATTATTTACGAATCGGATGTTAACTACGTTGAAACAACCATTTCTGTGTTTCACTTGCCCGCTGACGCAGTGCTTCAGTTTTTTAGAAACTAAACCTCTTTATCCGTTCAACATAAGCCAATTTTGCTTATTCTAAGCCTCCGCACATTTGCTGGAGAAAATAGGACAGACCATTACTCCAGGAACTCCGTGAACTACTCTGACTTTTCGAAGAGGACGTTGGTTTCTTCAACGTCCCACGGATTTTATAAACACTGAAATGCTTTCGGACAGGACCTACGGGTTATAGTTCCTAACCGAGACAACAGGTTGAAAAGGACAGCTCCCTGTTTGGAGCCATCACTGATCCAAAAAGTAAAGCCAACCCTTACGCTTAAGTCATTGTTAGAAATTAGTTACACATGCGTAGATTTAAAGGGTCACTTCGTGGTGGGTATCAAAATTGGGCGTGCACGTCCGATAGTTTGCTGAATTTCTGGACATAAGAGAAATTGTCTGTATCACTGATTTAATGTTGAAACCGATTTCGCCTCTAGGGGTATTTTTCGAGTTATCTTTAAATCAACATTCATAGTTTTTCTCGTCTTTCGATGGAACGTGAAAGAGTGGATCTGTCTGAATTAATTAGGTTGTTTTACCACGGAAAATACTTTTCGTAAAGCTATATGCTTGGTGTAAATTTGGTGTAAATCAAAAGTAACATTTGATGCTCTGCGTCCTACTCGGGTAAAAAAGCACGAAAAAGGAGGCAAAATTCCCGTGGAATAAAATCTGAATAAGAAATTTGCCACTGATTTTACATAATATAAAACTGAATGAAAAGTTTGTATTCCCAACTTACAAGAAATGTATGAAAATCTTAGAAAACGTGGCGTTTTCCGGGATAATTAATTCCTTGTGTACTCGACAACTTTTCAAACCAAACTGTAACCTTAATTAAGCTGAAGTTTCGAAAAGCCTCTATTATGTTATTTCTCAGAGATCTAATTTTAAAGCTGTGCCGAATGATTTTAGTCATGTTAAACTGGTTGTAAATGTTTTCACCATTTAATGTCTATAGTGATTATTTCAAAGTAACTCTATGTGGATGTGATCTAAACAGCAATATCGTTGGCCTAATTAATAAACTGGCGTTAAACAAAAAAATAGGATTAACTGAATTAGGAATCCCGGAGATGGAACCGAAAGGCGTCTTCTTTCGATTTTTAATTCATGTATTAGTTATTCAGTTATTTGTTTTGTCAATTCTCGACAAAATCCTAAAAACAGATTTTTTTTTTTCTTCCAAAGAAGAGTCAATCCGATATATTTGATTAAAAAGAATGGTTTTTTTTTTCAATTGAGATATCTAATACGGAAATTGTCCTTGAGCAGAAAAAACTCCGACATCGAGCAATGATGATGTAACTTCACTGGGCCTCGCATACTTTCCTTTCAGAGTTTTGAGCGGCTACTATAAAATAATGAATTGTGGACTGTAAAGTTTGGAAAGTTAACGCACCCCGACAACTGGTTAATAATTTGCAAAAAACGTATACCTCTTTGTTTAGAGTCACCGTTATCCATCTCAATTTCTTGATCCACTCGATACGTCAGGCTGTCTCCTTCTTCCAAGTTGACGTCCACGAGACGATCACTTTGGGGCGTACTTTCTTTGAGTGTGAAGAACATAGCCAAGGAGACAACCACTCCCAGAAGGAGAGTCACAGTCAAGGCACCTGCAACTCGAAGTCTAGTTTTGCGGGAGCTCTTGGCCAGCTTGGAGTCACTAAACTCCACTTTTGTCTCCGGATCCTTGCTGTCTGCCATCGCGGTATTGGTTCTCTTGACAAGCGCAAGGACGAATTGAGGTACGGTGTTAAGGGAACGTGATTTTTAAGCGGATCCCTGCTCACTGAATCGTACGGTGGTTTGACGCAAATCCGTGTGGGTTTGAAGCGTGACAAGTGTACCTTGTTTCTTAAATGAGTTTAATATTAGCCCGTTCTTATAATTTCATTCGAAACATTCCGATCAAAAATATTTTTAAAGGTATTTGTGGCGGCAAGTGAAAGGAGGACACATATACGGCTTCTCCTCGATAAAAAACAACGTGAAACTGGTGTTTATGAAGGGCAGGGAATAAATAGTGCAGATATGTATTGCGATAATTGCTACGTAAGGCGGGGCTGCACACAAAATGTCAAGGATATCGATTCAACTCTCCTCTTTCAAAATCCTCTACTTGCTGTCCATATTAAGACTGGGTGACAATGGTTGAGCGCGGTTGCGAAATTACAAATGGTCAGATCTAAACTGGTCTCTGACGTACTTTCTAGAAAATTATTTTTTGCAGTGTAAGGCGAAGGGAGACGTCCAGCTTCTTTTAATGTTAAAAAAACTGGATACCGTAAGCATAGGGTTGTTATATTTTTCTGGTTTTACTTTCATAGTAAGTTACTAAAATGTATCAGAATGTCTTTGCACCTGACTGAAATTAACTGTACTTAATTGCACTAAACTGAATATAACGTCAAGCTTAACGTTTGTTAAAGGAAAAAAATCTTAATTGTCGGAACACTTCACAAAAAGAAAGAAATTAAACGTGTTCCTTTTTCGTGAAAGTGGCAAATAGTTTATTCGTTTGTGCAAGGGTTGCTAAGTGAAGGCAAATTTTCGCACCTATATATAGATTCAACTTAAAGCAATATATTCGTGTTGGATAGATAATTAGTCGGACAAAGGAACAAAAATCTTCAACCATGACAACGCTTTATATTTGTACATAAGCAAGGCTTGATGATAATTTCTAATGCAGATAACGACAGTGAGCTCCAGGTAATGCTTACTAATAAGGCACTTTAAAATGAAAAAAAACTCCATAATTTTTAAGATTTCTGTCTTGAGACCACCCGTACAAATAACGCAGTCAAAAATACTAGTGCATTCTCGAAATATAAAATTCTTCCCGAAGGACGCGTTGACGTTGCAGGTACTTTGGAGAGTACATAAGCCCCTTTTTGGGAGGTCATACTGCAGCGATTTGAAATAAACCTCGTATTTTTCCAATAGCTTTTTTCAGCCAAAATCGTCAAACGTACCTGATCTTAAGAAATATTTGCTTCTGTGACCATAAGCTTGCAAAGTTCGCTGATTTACAACTGCCGAACCAAAGTCTTTTGTAGAAAATAAACATGCGGTTATTTTTACAAAGTGCCATCGTGACCATGCAAGCTTGACCGTGACATAGGCTTAATTATAACATTACAAGGAAAGGTTCGTTTATACAAACGTTGGCCGTGTAGCACTTATATTTTAAACAGAGTTAACTGGATAGAGTGTAATGTGAAGTACCGACTGAGATACAAGGTCAGACGGGAGCAGGCCGTGGGATGATTGAAACCTAGCACTTCACATTACACTCTATTCAGTTAACTCTGTTTAAATTATAAGTGCTACACGGCCAACGTTTGTATAAACGTAACCTTTCCTTGTACTTGTACATGTTCATTGCCGTGACTTTAAGATCTTCAGTTCCCACGGCCTGCTCCCGTCTGACCTTGTAGCTCAGTCGGTAGAGCGGCGGAGATCTAACCCGAAGGTCGTGGGTTCAATTCCCACCCTGGTCAGAGTTTTTCTCTGGCCTTGTGTGGGCCCATTTCCATCAGTAGGGCTAACGCTCACATGGTTCATATGGGATTGAAACCTAGCACTTCACATTACACTCTATTTAATTATAACAGCCGAGCTTACACCACCCTGGCTTAACATGCACGTTTTAACAGGATAATTTTTTCCTTGGGAAATTAGCTAGGGTTTTCAATGAGCTCATTTTCTAAGATAACACTTTCCAGAGGAATTTAAGGTAGTAACTTTTACAGCTGAGTGATTTTTGTTGGAGTAAACACGGATGATATAGACGTATCTGCGGTTTGCTTCCTCTTTCTTTTCTTGTCTTGAAGCTTTTATACGCCGCTTACAAATTGTATGGATAATCAACTATACTACTAGCTGATCGATGAAAGCGCTTGAACTCTGTCCTTCTTTCTGGTAACTTTAGCCGGGAATTGAGGAAGAAGAAATGACCCCTCAATGTGCATTTCTGCAGTGTTATAGAGATCGTGAGTTCGAATCCTGCTTTGTCGGTTGTTGCCAAGCAACTCAGTAACAAGTCAATTAGCGTTTTGCTCTCGGTCGCTTAACCATAAAAACCTGGGTACATTTTTCCGAGGAAAAATCCATTGCTCGTAAAATTGCAATTTCACCTTCGCAAGTCTATCCGATAAACCTTAAAAAACCTTCGTATAACCACGACAATCGACATTAACTGTTTGTGTGGTCTTAACTGTGATATTCATCACGTGTTTTAAATTAACTCCAAAAGCGTTATTTTAGACGATGATTTGGTAGTGGAGTAAAGCTGGCAAGCTTTACAAGACTCAGTTAAATTCTACTAATTCTTAGTATTTATGGATGCAAGATGCAGCCACAAGTATTAATTGTGACAATTACAACCAAGTATGAAGTAATTTTTTTCGTTGTAGAATTTCCGAAATGTTGAACGTGACAGAGAAGACCTTCTTTGCTTCTTCGATGAGGGAATCAAAATTGTCTTGTAATCCGCCGACTACCATATATGCACTCTAACAACTTCGTCAGGACCTTTTTTCCTTAATTACATGCACCTTAATTAATAGGTACAAATAAGTTGTCAGAGAGAAATATAGAGAAAGGTTTAAGCCTACGGAGAATTACCCCGAAAATGGGTAAAAATGGTCGAATTCTCTACAAAATTGCTCTATTGGGGCCATACGTCTTATATGAATCGTCAGTACATATATATTGTAGCTGATGAAGTTCGGTTGTATATATTGTAGCTGATGAAGTTCGGTTGAGCCGAACGAAACACCACTTTTTAAAAACCTTTTTGATTGAGCAATGAGTCCTGGAAATTATTTTACTAGTTTTTTGAGTATTTACATATATATTGTTTGTGATGTTGCACATTCTCCAACCACTTTTCGCGTGAAACCCGTAGCAAAAATGTAATCCGTTGCAATGCGTAGTTTTACGTATTTTGATTTATCTTTCTTATGTGAACGGAAGTGTTAATAGAAACTGCGCAAAGGGAGTTAACAGCGGAAGGTGTTGGTTGAATCTGTCACGTACAAAATGGCATTAGGAACCGTGATTGGTTGAGTGCAACTAGCTTACCCGAGAGAAACCCTCTTATATTGTGACGGAATTGAAAATCACAGAATGTGATCTCGATGGCTAATGTACTTCTCTAGAAAAAAAAAACACAATGCAAACGAACGGAGTCCCTGCGTGCTAACGATTGTGGGCCGGTATAGTTCAGTCTTTCATTGACGGAGTAGGTCGGATATTTTTAATTAGATTTCGAGAACAATTGAGATGACTCGCTCTGTTGCAATCAGTTTTCATTCTGTTTATGTAGTAAAGTAATTCTTGCATGGAAATACTTTACGGACAAATGTTACGTTTGTTATTTCAAATTAAACTGAATGTGAAAAGTGCCAGCACACTCAAATCAATGTTGTTGACGACCAGAGACAAGTTTACAAACTTCTGTCGCAACAGCTAATTTTTGTTCTGTCGCGTCAGACACCAACGTTATGCCAGGGAAATTTGAAGTTAGGCACAAGTGATTTCGCGGCCTTTTGCGTTGATTTTGTAGCTACAGTCATGTGACTAACAAGAGTCAAATGATTGAACTTAAAGTGCTACTACGACCAAAAAAAATAAAATAGTTGAACTATTTTATTTTTCTTTGGACTTTGGACTGGTTTTCACTAGTGACGCAAGCATAAGTAGGTATATAATACTAGTGGAAACGAACGTCGACATGCTAAGCACCAAAATTAACCACGGCATCCGCCATTTTATTCAGATGCTCAGACAAGGGGAATCTGGAAGGAGTTCTTTAATTAGCCAGACGTAGCAAATTTCCTTGTGCTTAGCTGCCTTTCGTTTTCACACGACGCAAGCGAACGCAAGCATAAGCGCAGCAAGCACAAGGAAAAGGAAAGTTTTTGATCCTTATGTTTGTGCTTGCGCTGTGCTAATACTTGCGTCAACCCCGTTTTCATGGTGAAATAAGCGCTCTCATGCTTGTGCTTGTACTTGCGTCGCTAGTGAAAACCAGGCTTATGTTAATCAAACACTAAGTGACCAATTGCAAAGCCTTGATTTAAAAAAGATACATGTTTATTTTCACTGGAATTTTTCCTATTTAATGGTCCGCCATTACTAACTTTAAAATCTTGAGAGAGCTGGATGGAGGAGAAAATGGCGTCAAAGACTTACTAGTTTAAGACTGCAATGAGTGCCTACGTTGTAGAATTAAAAGGCAGCACGAGAGTTTCGGGCTCTCAAACTTTAAAACTCGTGTTTTGCATATACAACGAGCTGCGCTCACGTGCTGAAATTTTAAGCTAGAGAGTAAATGACGTCACTTTTTCCTTGACTTTGCAGTTGTTTCGAGAGAAAAATGAATCGTCGGATGGTCATTTCTGGTCGATCGCTATTTTGTAGAGTACAGCAAAAATGCAGCTAAAAAGCTTGCCGCACGTGCAGAGCACGATTACGTTTTACTCTTTATCCAATAATATAAGGAAGCTTAAACACAAAACATTTTTGAGCCACGGGCAGAAACTGAAAGTGAACTTATTATATATATGACTAGCTCCGTGAGCGGGCAAGATGAACCAAATTCCGTGCTGTGATTGGCTATCCGAGCGGGCAAGATGGAGCTGTCTTGCCCGCTCGGGATTTCTCGCTTGGTCCCGCAAGACCAAAGATCATTTTTTGGTTTTTTATCCCATGTAATAAATCCTTTATTGACCATGCTTGTTCGGTCAAGATGGCCGGATATTGGCGTGGTAATTTTTTTCTTTGCGTGTTTATACACGTCGAGGAAACAAACACGCAAAAAAGAACTTGGCCAATATCCAGCCATCTTGACCGAACAAGCTTGGTCAATAACCCATATGATCGCGTAGTAGCCAAAACGCGGGGCCGGGGCCGGGGCCGGGGCCGGGGCCGGGGTGCCTTTTTTTTTCTTCCAAATTTTTTTGTTTCAATTGTTGTCGTTATTCTCGTGTACTGTTATTTTCGAATGACCGGCATCTGTGCTTCATTTATGGTGGAAATTAGTCAAAAAATTAAGGAACATACGGAAGCTACGAAAGGGATGTCTTTGTTTGTTTTTCGAAATTATGAGAATTTCCGACTGAAATTGGAGTTGAGGAATATACGTTAATTCCTAGAGACACTGAAAAGACTCGCTGAGCTCCACATTTTAAAACCACATTTAGCTGTTGAGGAGGAGTGTAACGGTCTATACCGTCGAGATTGAAATTTAGAGAGTAAGTTATTTTCGTCCAAGTATTTGTACACGTGATTGAAAATCGATTTTTCAAAAGAGTTTAGCAATGACTGAAAGACGTAATATGGGCCTGTAAATAGCTGGGTCTACCTTTGAGTCTGCCGTGAAGATTGGAGTGACCGTATCGCTTTTCCAGTCACTGGGAAGAATTATACCAGTAGAAATGACAGAGTTAAAAACGTGCGTCATGGAGGCACGGAAAAGAAGCCTTGAGAATACGGGCTGATAAACCATTACGGCAATCAGCTTTGTTTGTAGATAAATTGGCTACAAGTTTAGTTACCTCATCTACCGCTAATATCAGTTTCTCCTCAAAGTTCGTATGAGAAGGTTTAATAAAATCTCGAAAACTGACTCGAGGGGGATTAATCTTTGAGGCTAGGGTTGGACCAATTTCCGTAAAATAACTATTAAAAGCATAACAGACCTCGTAGGGATCACCGATGTCTTTGTCATTGGAGTTACGGGATCTAGGATTCATAGCTCAGTTGGTTAGAGCATCGCACCGGTATCACGAGGTCACGGGTTCAAACCCCCTGGAAGTCCTGAATTTTTCAGGCTTCTCTAGGCAATTGCAAAAATTGCGTTCATAGCTTCACTAGAAAACAAGGTGTCCTTCTTAGGTAGTTATTCTGATGTACTGTAGGTAACGCAGAGTAGGAATTCATTCATTCAAAAATTATGTAATTTTTTATTACTTTAATTGACCGAATGCATAAATGGCGGCCAAAAATGTATTCTTTTGTTTATGTGCTAATGAGACTCACTAGCCTCGCTCTCAAGCAAACTTTTTTTTGTGTTTTGTCCTCCCAAACGAGGCTAGTGAGGCTAATTAGCACATAAACAAAAGAATATTTTTTGGCCGCCATTTATGCATTCGGTCTATACACGTTTGCAACTTATCTATATTACTATATTAGTGTTTCACATTTTGCGCCATTGGAAACCTGTGTAAACTTAAAAAGAAAGGAAAAAAACCTTTCATTTCGCTTAATTTGTATGCCAAAAAAACGAATAATATAAATTTTACTGAATGAGAGCATTGGTCTTACAGGGGCACTCAATGACTTCTCATTTCGGAAAAATAGCTCCTTTTTTTTAAGTATCAAGTTTCTTGGAATTATTGTATTGCAAGAAATTGACCACCAGGAATCGACACTTGGGAAACTAACATCACCAGTTCCCTTGGCGACGAAGCCCTTTGGGGCATCGACACTTGGGAGAGTTCCTGTAGTAACAAGTCCTTTGCGGGTATCAACACTTGGATCTAAAATAACACTAGTTATGATAATAATTGGGATGAGGGTCTCTTGTGCTTGGACACTTAGGGTACACACTTGTTCCCTTTGGCAACAAGGCCTGATGAGTAATCAGCACTTGGGACATGTGAATCACTAGTTCCCTTGGCACCAAGTTCCTTTAGGGGATACCGTCTCGGAAAAAAACCTACATTGCTACTTCCGTTGGCCACAAGGTCATTCTGGCCATCAAGACTTATTTTATTACTCCTAACAATATTGCAAATGACCATTTTCAGTTAATACCCACTTTTCAACTAAAGCTTTTAAAAATACATAATATCATTTGGGGTACGATACTTCCCTTACGTTTTTTAATTGCAGATTTCATTCAGTCAAAAGAATTATCTGCTACAATGACTGGTGAGTGCATATTATTATTATTATTATTATTATTATTATTATTATTATTATTAGTAGTAGTAGTAGTAGTAGTAGTAGTAGTATTATTATTATTATTATTATTATTATTATTATTATTATTAATTATTGATCTCTGGAATAATATGTTGAAGTCTCACGTATACATCAAAAGAACACGATTCCACCTGCCTTCAGTGGATCACAAACATTTCTTCGAATTGTGTCATGTTTGTTTTAACTTTTGACTAATTCCTATTTTGTTGGGCATAGATGATCCCACTATGAAGAGCACATCTGGCAGGAATCAGGACAGGAAAGGAGAAAAAGTGCTAAAATTGAAAAGAGAAAGGACAAAAGAGCAACAGCAGAAAGAAAGAGGGCCAAGAAAGAGAAATCAGCAAAAAATAGTTGATGGATACAACTAATTGGTAAAATAAAATACATCATCTTGAAGTGCACAGTCTTCCTGTTTCAAAAAAAAAAGTAATAAATATTGTTGGTTTAAGTTGGTCACACTAGATTGTAAGAAAAGTAATTAAACTTGTAGTGCAAAGTCTTCTATTTGAAATAAAAAGCTCATATTATAGGCAAACATTCTTTCAGTGTATTACTATTAAATGTAATGTTTGAAAACTAAGCACTCACATACATTATCAGTGATGGCATAAATTTGGATACGTGCATGACGGGAAATATCAACAAATAATTTTCCAAAAAAAGGGTTCTGCAAAAGGATGATAATGGGGTTGGACAATCTGAGAGCCATGCGAGGCATGCGAATTTCGCATTTAAGCCTAAGCAACAATTTTAAGTAGCGCTGATAAACAGTTATTAAGTCTAAGCACCCATTTTAAAACGTTTAGCTTTCAAGAACTGTGTGACTTGCAGTCATGGCTCGCAGTCATGGCTTGCGTGACTCGCATGGCTCGCTGGCTTGCATTTTGTCCCAACTCAATGATAAGTACAAATGATCATAATATTTTTGGGTCAACATAAGCAATATGTATTATCTACAACTTTCATCATGGAATGGTTTCAGTAGACGTCGGATTCGTTTTTGTTAAACACTAAATAACATATACCTGTAGATAATACGTCTGGACTTCTGCACGTGTACTGGGCAAAATTTTAACCTCCAACCCTATTGCGCACGAACAGGGTAAAAAACTCCTACTCGTACTTGTTCTAAGAATATAACATATGCAAAATTATGCACATTACAAGTTTCTCTTGTATACTTAGGCCCTGTTTATGTGGTCTCGGGTACCCAACACAACCCTCCTTCCCAAGATCACTTTATCGAGCGTTTATATAAGAATTGCGTGAACGAGACGAAGTTGACCCTACTTGATTATGCATACATTTCACGAATCATCTTTAAAAAAATAAGCATCATCATTTGTCCTTCTTTCATTGTAGTTCGTCTTTTATTAAGTATAGTTGCGTTTTCACATTCAGAAGATGGACTGATAATCTTAACTGAGCAGTGATGTGTAGTTTAACTAAAATGTATGTTTTTAAATCAAAAGTTTCCGTTCGGTGAGAATTTTGGCGGGAAAAACCTTTTCTTTCGAAAGTGAATGCTAGCAACATGTATAAGGTCTCAAGCTGTTGCTTCTGTGATTTTTATTATATGCATGCGCATTTAAGATTTTGCTGTCTTGTCTCGGGTAGTAGAGCCAACCTGTTTACATGCGAAAAAGTTGTATCGCCTGTCAGGGTTATTCGGACCTGCCGAGGCGAGACAACGAACTCGCCCACCCGAGTTGTCTCGCCCTCCTGTAAACGGTTGATAGATTTTTTAAACAAATGAGAGAAAAAATATCTCGCCCAGGGTAACTCGGGGGGGGGGGGGGGGGGTTGTCTTGGGTATCCGAGACCATATAAACAGGGCCTAAATGTGTGCAATATTTAGAATGAGAGATGGATATAATTAATATTGTTGTCACAAGATCTGAATGTTTACAATAAAAACTTTAAAAATGAAATTTAATACTTATCCATTACTGCCAGAATCTGCTTAATGTGGGGTTTGGTTAAATATTCACAATGAAATTGTTAACATGTTTAAAAAAAAACCCTCTTACTTTTAAAGTCAAAGAGTTCTTTTTTATTCACATCTAAAGGCTATCGCCGTCTTGCGAATTTTACAAATTCTCTGGAAAAAAAATCTACTTGGTGTAGGCACTCATATAGTGGTCCCAAGAAGCGTACTTAACTATGCTTAATTATCCCTAGCCGTACCTATTGTAGGCATCCCTAAGCGTACTTAAGCATCCTTCTTCATCCCTAGCCGTACTTAAGCATCCTTAATCATCCCTAGCCGTACCTAAGCATCCCTAGCTGTACTTAAGAATCCCTAAGCCTACTTAAGCATCCTTCATCCCTAGCCTTACTTAAGGATCCTTAATCATCCCTAGCCGTTCCTAAGCATCACTAGCTGTACTTAAGCATCCCTAAGCGTACTTAAGCATCCTTCTTCATCCCTAGCCTTACTTAAGGATCCTTAATCATCCTTAGCCGTACCTAAGCATCCCTAACCGTACTTACGCATCCCTAAGCGTACTTAAGCATCCTTCTTCATCCCTAGCCGTACTTAAGCATCCTTAAGCATCCCTAGCTGTACTTCAGCATCTCTAAGCGTATTTAAGCATCCTTCTTCATCCCTAGCCGTACTTAAGGATCTTTAATCATCCCTACCCGTACCTAAGCATCCCTAAGCTTACTTGAGTATCCTTCTTCATCCCTAGCCGTACTTAAGCATCCTTAATCATCCCTAGCCGTACTTAAGCATCCCTAACCGTACTTAAGCATACTTAATCATCCCTAGCCATACTTAAGCATTCTTCTTCATCCCTAGCCGTACTTAAGAAGTGTTAATCATCCCTAGCCGTACCTAAACACCTCTAAGGGTACTTAAGCATCCTTCTTCATCCCTAGCCGTACGTAAGCATCCTTAATCATCCCTAGCCGCACCTAAGCATCCCTAACCGTACTTAAACATCTTTAATCATCCCTACCCGTACCTAAGCATCCCAAACCGTACTTAAGTATCCTTAATCATCCCTAGCCGTACTTAAGCATCCCTAAGCGTACTTAAGCATCCTTCGTCATCCCTAGGGATACTTAAGCATCCTTAATCATCCGTAGCCGTACTTAAGCATCCTTAATCATCCCTAGCCGTCCCTAAGCATCCCTAACCTTACTTAAGCATCCTTAATCATCCCTAGCCGTACTTAAGCACCCTTAATCATCCCTAACCATACTTAAGCATCCTTAATTACCCCTAGCGGTATTTAAGCATCCTTAATGATCCCTAGCCGCACCTAAGCATCCCTAACCGTGCTTAAACATCCTTAATTAATCATCCCTAGCCGTGCTTTGTCTTCATCCCTAGCAGTACTTAAGCATCCTTAGTCGTCCCTCGTCATCCCTAGTCGTACTTAATCATCCTTAATCGTCCGTAGCCGTACTTAATCATATTTAATCACCCCTAGCCGTACCTATGCATGCCTAGCCATAATCGTCCCAAGAAGTACTTTTAAGTAAAAGCATCCCTCATCGTCCATAGACGTACCTAAGCATCCATTGTCATCCCTAGGCATACTTAAATATCCTTAATTATCCTCAGCCGTACCTAAGCATCCCTCAGCGTACTTAAGCATCCTTATTCATCCCTAGCCGTACTTAACTATCCTGAATCATCCCTACGCATACTTAAGCATACCTCATAAAACCCTAGAAGTACCTAAGCGTCCATTGTCATCCTTAGGCATACTTAAACATCCTTAATCATCCCTGGGCGTACTTAACAATTCTTAATCATCACTAGCCGTATTATTAAATTCTCAACCTCGGATAATGCATTTCGCGTGCTCTGATTGGTTCACTCAATCTCGGTTATCAGCTCATATACCTTAATTTGACCTTATATGGTAAATGATTGCGCTAAGCGTTGCTAAACTAAATTTTTTTTCGCCGGAAAGCGAAATTTTTCTGTGAATAAAGCCAAAAAAGAAAAGAAACTTTTTTGTGGAAAGTCTGGATCAATTTCGACGTTAAGAAGTACGCGAAAAGGCAAGAAATGTTTTTGTGATGAGCCTACGTCTGTCTGACCACCAGGTATTACACAACGTCGCATCTTCATCAAGTTTTCTCCATTTCGCTCAGACTTTCTCTCTTTTTTCGCTCGTCTTTCGTACTTCCAAATATTTGGAGTTTAAGGAATTTAATAAAACAATTATTCCATTCGCGCTTGTTGGATATGAGACTGGTTATAGCCAACTCGGCGCTACGCGCCTCGTTGGCTATTTACCATCTCATATCCAACGCGCGCTCATGGAATAATTGTTAATTATCACTGCTACTAAATTTGCAAATGGAAACAACCTTCGCATAACTGAAGATCGCCGATTCATCGTCTGAATATAATTCAGCAATGATCGACTTTTCTATTTGGGATATATTCCATCCTTTATGTAATAAAAATTCTCCATAAGTGTGCTATTCTTAGCACCACATAATTGTAATAGTACGGCAAACATGCTGCGCCATCATATTTATTGCATTATAGAAACCTAGACACTTTGGATTCTAAAATGAGCAACTTATTCACTTATAATTATAGTGGCATTTTTAACACTTAGATGAAAGAAGTGAAACAAACGCGTGCAAGCTGCAATCCAGCTTCTGTGCTTGTGGTAGAAAGTCAGCTGGGATGGGGTCAAACCAAGAGAAAATGAGGGGACAGAGAAGGAGGCTCCCGTTCCAGCCCTTGGGATATGTCATGTCCACGAAAGTTATTTTTAGACGAGCGGAAGTCTTCCGAGACGTCCGCATGCAGGCCAACCTCGGTCCGATGTTTGAAAGAAAATATATATTCATCAGCCTTCCACGTGCGCCATCATTTTCTCTTTTCACTAAGAACCTGAGAGCGAAGCAAGACTGCGTGCGGACGTCTCGGAAGACAGACTTCCCCTAGAATAAAGACCTCCGCTCGTCTAAAAATAAACTTTCGTGGACATAACATATCCCGGCCAACGCCTTGAGCCTCCCTCTCTGTCCCTCATTTTTTCTTGGTCAAACTGCTCGATTGCCGAAACCTCAAAGTGCTCTTGTGTGC
>NC_090879.1:52126341-52138841 GCF_036669935.1 Montipora foliosa
CAAAGGGTTTGAATTGGATACAACATTTGTCTTTTGTTTATTTCCCTGCAAAACTTTGTTCAAAAACAGACACTTTTCTGACGCTGATGAGGACTAGGACAATTTGGGTAAATCTAACTCTCGGGTGATGGATTCTTGCTAGGGCCTAGAACCAAACAAATGGAAAGTTCCTTACTTTAAAGTTTTACATGTTGATTTTGTGATATTTTGTCACAGAGGGACCGGACCGAAGCAAAATAATGCAATGAAACGGGCGATTTCTTAGAACTTCCAGGGGCACCCAACGACCAATTTGTTGTAAAATGTATTATTATACCCCAGTTAATGAAAATAAATGTTATTAAGGCATTTTCAGGTGTTTTTCAGTTTTGCTGGGATAACATTATCTATTCCTTTTTCCCAGCAAGACACTCAAGAAATTTCCCAGCCAGCTAGATAAAATTGGTTGGTTTCCCAGCCAGCTGATCAAATTTATTTCCCAGCCAGGAATTTCGCGCGCTTTCAAATCCCTCGATGCAAAACGACCGAACAAAAGCGACAAAACCGGGACAAAACAGGTTTTTTCCGCAAGAGCAATCACTCTGACCAGCCGTCGTATGTTTGGGAGAGGGAAGGGGTTCTTTTTTTCTTTTTTCTTTTTTTTTTTTTAGTCGTCCTCAGTCTTCAGAGTTTCTACAGCCAGCTCGGATTGAAATGCTAGAAAAAGTCAGTAATTCCCAGGCAAAACCTCTATCAATAACAAAATTTCCCAGCCAGCTCATCGAAACACCTGCATTTTTGCCAGCCAGCAAGATTCCTCTGGGGAACAGATAATGTGAGGAACAGATTCGTTGGGTGCCCCTGAACTTCTAAGGCCCGGTTCAGACGCCGTACTTTACATGAGCCGAATCGAATTCGAATTAGACCGACCCAAATCGGTCAGTGTAAAATGCAGACTGCAGACCCGGTGCTATTAAAGGCGCTATTAAGTTTGGCGTCTGAATCAGTTCAGCCGGGATTAATTAATTTGGGTCCGGTCAGTGTAAAATGCAGACTGCAGACCGGGGGTAAAATGCAGACTGAGGTTATAATGTAACTGTTGAAAAGCCCAAACCCTTTAGAAATGCTAACAGTTAAGCTTAATATTGTTTTAGGCCTAATTAGGCTTAAGGTTAGCATTTCTAAGGGGTTTGGGCTTTTTCAACAGTTACATTATAACCTCAGTCTGCATTTTATAATTACCCCTGGTCTGCAGTCTGCATTTTACACTGACCGGACCCAAATTAATTAATCCCGGCTGAACTGATTCAGATGCCTAACTTAATAGCGCCTAAATTAATTCACAGAAGCATACTATGATTGAAGAAACTTGCAAAGTTGTGATAATTTCTGCATTTCATTGGGCTCATGTGAAGTAAGGCGTCTGGATCAAGGCCACTTCACGTTTCACAGCCGTAATTCCCGGCTAAGCCAGGCGGGAAAATTGCGAATTAGACCAGTTGTTCTGAATTGATTCACACGCCATATTTCACTTGAACTTTATTCAATGAATTCGATTCAGATCATGTAAAGTACGGCGTCTGAACCGGGCCTAAGAAGCTAAAAAGTGGGGAAGTAAAAGTTGTCTGATCTCTTAATTTGTGTGCATTTTAAATAAAAAGACTGCAAATCCCGGAGAGAAGGGACTTTGCATATGCATATATGCTTATCCAATTTTTTGAATTAAACTCCTAACGGAGACCAATCTGGGCGTGGCCCAGGCTTTTTTTGACCCCTAAATGAGACCATATTTAAAACACATTAAATAGTCATTTTTAAATTTCTTCTCGTGCAGCCCTGAACACGACCTTGACGGCTACATATGGGCTACATATGATGGCGTTTTGCCATGAACACCCTAAGTGAGACCAAAATCCGAAATTTACACCCCTAAGCTAGCGAGATGACGAGCATTCCAGGGACCCGTTTCTCGAAAGTCCCGAAAACTTTTCCGGCCCGAAAAGCCATTTGTGAAATTGCCAACCGCTTGTTTTGGAAAGCCGATCTTTTAACATGTTTTCAAGGTAACAAAAAGAAAAATAACTGTGAAGTTTGAGGTATTAAATTCTCTCCGTTCTTGAGATACAAAGGGAATTGTGACACCCGAAAACGGCCCGTAAAGTTTCGGGACTTTTTGAGAAACGGGCCCCAGGTCCTTTAATATGCGAGTCCCTTCTCCGGGTTGCAAACATTTTGCTTACGCAAATGTCCCTATTTCTTTTCGCGATTTCGAAAACTTCCAGAAGGTCAAAAGCTACTGTAGGTAATAAAATTATTCAACGATGAAATGATATATGAAATGGATCATATATGAACTGCGGATATGAAATCAAGCAAAGCTATGATCTTCGCAGTTATGAACGCAATTTCTGCAATTGCGTAAAGAAGCCTGAAAAATTCAGGACTTCACATTCGCAGTTCATATATGATCCATTTCATATATCATTTCATCGTTGATTCATTCCTCGCGGGAACTTTGGAACCCACAGATGACCCGCTCCCAACGTCAGTGGCTTTAGAGCTCAGTTGGTTAGAGCGTCGCACCGGTATCGCGAGGTCACGGGTTCAAACCCCGTTGAAGTCCCCAATTTTTCAGGCTTCTTTACGCAATTGCAGAAATTGCGTTTATAACTGCGAGGATCATAGCTTTACTTAATAAAATTGTTGCTTGATCTCTTAATTAAATTTTCTTTCTACAATCTTAAATTTTCAATGCAAACCAGTTAGGAGACGACAATCGATATCAATATCTAGACTGCCGAATGCACAATAAGAAGGAAACGCCTTTCTTCAAACGGGCGGTGTAATGAACTATCATGTGGAAACACCATAGTTTAGATATCGTGTAAATAAAGATATGAAACATATAATTTCGTCGAGAAATGAACATCCTGACTGGCCATTGCTTTATTCATAGAGATTCTCGAGGAGAAGAATTACGTTGATCATTTTATTGTCCGTCAATGTAATCGTCGCCAATGGCAACGTGAGCGCAGATTGGCCACCATAATGACTACAGTCAAAAGTGTTTTATTGAGTGTTCAAACACCCAGCTTGAAAAAATTTCTACCACTTTTTGTTATTTTGTTTTGTCCCAAAAACTTCAAGCTTGCTCACAATCCTGTATGAATTCATTAGCCTATAGCAAATGTATGTTTTGTCGTTCCGGCAACTGTACAGTTTAAATAGTTGAAACAAAGACACTTATGTCCACAGCCAAATGGACTTGTCAATCTCTTTCCTCGTGTTGTTGGACTGAGGTGTTTTTGAACACGTCTTCTTGTCAGTTAAAAGATTAGTTTTAGCTCTAAGCAAATGAAAGTTGGAAATTTGATTTCCGTTCTGATGCAAATGGTCCCAGCTATACGATCGATCTCCAAAACGGCAATTTAACAGTTATAAAGTGCATTTCGACCTCCTAAATGTGATCTTAGCAGTCATTTACCTTTTGTCTTGGACAATGCAATTCGAATACCAGAGGACTTTCCAATTTAATAGTTCCCTCATCAACAACAACGAAAAACGATCATGTCTAGTGCTCCATGCAATGCGTTCACTTGGATGTCTTATTCAAAGTCTTAGATCATATCTCTCAGATCATGAGTACGGGCGATTCAATTGGCCAATTCAACGAGTCGTATTCTACAGTACACCAATTTTTTGTTGCTTGATTCAATGATATGGAGATGTAACAAATGTTTTTTAAGTTCAGTCCGTTTGTCCCGCAGTGGAGACTTCACACTAGAGAAAAAGGTGGCTCTAACCAACAGTTCCCCCGGCCAAAGTGACTCGTATACTGTAAAAGGTGTACACCAGTCGAATTGGAAGAGATTACAATTAATGCGGCCATTCTGCAATTGAAGAAAGGCAGTCACTTTCAGTACAGCCGCATGAAATCGGTGATTTAGAGGCAGTAAAAAAGGCCAAAGCGGTAGAGAAATTAAAAAAGCAACGATATGTGGCAATTGACAGCTGAAACTAGTGTCATACCCGAGCTCTTATACAACTGTGAAATATACAAAGTAAGACAATAGATGTAGAAATCAGTAATCTCCAAGAATTGCACAGGTTACAGCAATTATCGTTGGTGTTTAAAAATGAGGTTAGGTCTATTTTCCTAATGTTCTTTGTAAAAGATTCAATGTTCAAGGAGTCCTTCAATTTAACAACCTACAATCCTCGCCAAATTAAGTTGCATGGGACACCATGTACAGCACTAATATTCTGACCTTTAGGTGTGATCCTTCCTCCCCAATGTTGAATTCACTGACTTAGAGGAGCCATCTCGCAAAACCAACATTGGAAGAGTAGAGGACATTACTTGTGTCCCAACGAATGTGACAAGGATTGTGTTTTGAAGGAATTTAAAGTATGTGGTGTACAACGGGGAATGGCGGGAAAATTGCGCGAGCTGCGAGGTCGTTTTCATCAGCGCAGAGCTTAGAAGTAAAAAGGTAAACAGCTCAGTGTTTTGCATTCATCTGGACATCAGTCTGCATGGGTTTTAAATAGGGCCGAATGTCTCCTAATATTTTAGAGATGGCGTGGTGGTTTAAAACCTCTCGGAAAATGTACGAAAAGAAATACTGATTCTCAGTGAAGTCATAGACATCTATTCAAATAAACACTTATCATTCATGGGAGGTCTCGTATTTAGTGAGTTAAAAGGTACGTTTATTTGTGAAAGTGTGCACGAGTCACCGCTAGTCACTAGTCAAATTATCCTTAGACAATTTTATAAGAAATTGAGAACGTCACCATGCATAAATCAGAAAAAAAATAACTAGTTGAAAACAGGTCCCAAGACGCAGGTAAAGCGTAAAACCTATCACTCTGGCTTATTAACTCAGCATTTACACCGTTGTGTTTTTAGCACGAACTACGGTTTTATCATTTTAGACCCATTAAATTTTGGTGACTCGTTGTGGTGAAAAGATACTGCTCTTATGGACACTTCCCTTTGTGAGATTCCTGCCTCTTCCATGAGCCGCTTACAAGTAAAGTTAAATCCCTTCTCTTTCTCATAGACGGACTACCGTTCTCAGAAGCAGTCTTCTCTGCCGGCCACTCAATTCGGGACTTGGGCCCCTCTGAACACTTTCCTTACACTTAGTTGAGAAAACACACGGTTCTTTTGCTATTCGCAATACACTTTCATGAGCAATATGACAAATTTCGGTTACTCTATGTACAGTAGAGTCTTTAACAGAACATTAGTAAAATGCAAGTACCGGTACTTGTGTCACACAATCTATAACACGCTTAACAACTATCTTGTTAAATAAATTTTCTGCTCGCAAAACAAAGTCAGTTGTTCAAAAGTCTCCAGGACACAGTTTTATACATACATCAGTTTCCTGTGGAATAATTTCGATTTCATCATATCAGATCTCCCAAAACAGACATGGTAGACCATCCGGCTTTCGTGGGGGGGGGGGGACGCGTCGTACATGACTAATGGTCACTAATCAATGTTCTTGTCTGTCAACGCCTCTCAAAATTGCTAGTGGAACACAATCCTTGCCAAATTAAGTTCTAGGTGTGATCCTTCCTCCACAATGTTGAATTCACTGTAACTTCCATTTTGTAATATGGATGTATGTATTGCTTTGAGTCCACGAAATAAATAGGCCTAGTATAATCGACTAACTCAATGATGTACCCAATTCAAACCCTTTAGGAATACAACGTTTTGTTCCAGGTGTTTCCATATCATTTAAATGTGAATGCTACATTATCATGCAAATGCCATACACAAAGCATCTTAACCCCTAGAGATTTGAATTGGGTACAACATTGAGTTAGCCGAATTGGTCTATACACAAATAATCTTAATCATTGAGTGAGTCGATTTAGTCATATATTGTTTACTTTCCCGCAAAACCCGATTTAAAAATAGACATTTTTCTGACCTTGATTGGCACAAACCTGATTCATTAACTCAGTACTTGCAACTTATTAATAAATAAATATATCAATAAAAAAAAAGCCATCGTATACCTACATATCTTGTACCTCATTAAAACCACCCTAGGTCCAGTGGCTTACGCGCCGTTGGACTAAGTGCATTAACTTGTGTGATTACAATTCGTTATATACCATTAAATTAACAATGACGTGTAGTGCGTTGGCATCTCGTCAATTAATAATTTTCGATCACAGCGAAGTTTTCTTATTTTCGAGCATTTCGGTATTTCTTTTCAGTTTCTAAATGTCTCTATTCTGTTGATAACGATGTTCTTTTAGCCCCACAGTTTGAGACTTCGTTATGTGGTTGTTGAATGTGAGTGACGACAATTTGCGAGCCAACATGGCGAGCCATGCTAGTCAACATGCGAGTCACACAGTTATTGAAAGCTAACCATTTTAAAATGGGTGCTTGGACTTAATAACTGTTTATCAGCGCTATTTGAAATGGGTGCTTAGACTTAAATGCGAAATTCGCATGGCTCGCAGATTATCCAGCCCCGTTGAATGTCCACCAAGCTGCTTGCCACTTAAGAGTTATCATTAGCTAAAACTGTTTGTTTCTGAAACAGATGTTATTAGCGTTGGTCGCTCGAATCTTGCGTGTGCTGCGATTTTCCCTTTAATTTGTTTGTGTTGACACCTATTGGATTTTGACTTTGTTTAGAAACCATTTGTAAACCCAAGGATTGACTACAAAAACCACAAATTGTAATAACCTTTCAGAACAAGTGGTCGAATAAGTGGTCGATAGACCAAACACAAGAAAACGGATTATTTCTTTCTCTACCCATCTGCTTTGCTTCCAAAGCGATTGCCGAGAGCACTTTAATGATCTGAGATTCCAAATGAACTAGATTTCAGGTCCACTATGCACTACACAACGTGAATAGAAAGCCATTAGATTTGTTTGGGCAGTTTTTGCCGAGCGCTGTGCAGTCGTGATCACACGTGATTACACTACGATAACTTCGATAACTAACCCTAACCCTACCTAAAAATTACTGTAACAGAGCTAAGCGGCAGTTTACAGAAACAGCTACTGCCAGAACGGAGGCCAGGAAAAACCTGTCGGAAAAAACCCCGTTGGGGGAAAATAAGGCAGGAAACCTGGGTAGGATCCATGACTTCAGCTCTGAATGCCAATTCTACGAAGGCCACGCTGCTTAGACAGAATTGAAACGAAAGCGTGAACTACTATTTAAACTGTGGTAGAAAAATAAAAAATAAAATAAGAAATAAAAAACGTTCATAGCATTGGCGTTGGCCAAGAATGATCTCCTATGTGACAAAACTCTCTTGTATGGCTGTCATCGTGTCCCATGATGCACTGAACAGGCCCAGTCCCCACTGCTCTCATTCCGCAGAAATATTTCATTTCCAGCTAATTCATATTCATGCAAAGGCCGGCTTTTACATATTTCAGCTCTACTACACTACGTTGTGTACGAAATCGGTTTATCATTTTGGAATTAGCTCATGAAACGATTTAGTTTGGGCTAGACTTCTAAAGATAAATTCGTTAGAGTGGGGGTTAATATCTAACATGCTTAAGTAATCTTTTCAGTATTGAAACTGGACAGACACTACTGCTTGATTGGGCAATCACAACCTTCGCCTGCGAACGCAGACGTATTTCCGGCGGTCGTTTCTCTCGCGGGAGAGAAACTACCGCCGGAAATTCGTCTGCGTTCGCAGGGTAAGTAAAAACCCGCATGTAAGAACCTAGTGTTTTAAGAACGTGCTAGCAGAAATTTCCCATTGTTTATAGTGTGTATAAATTTTTAGTTAGTCTTGCACAAAGCTCATGCATGACAAGACAGTTATAAATAAATGCTGTATCATAAAGGACCAAACCTATTTTTTCTGCTTATACAGGAATGGTTTCTACTGAAAACTTAAGAACCCAATGAAGAACCTACTTTAGCCTAAATTGCCAATAATTACCCCCAAATATAAGAACTTGTTTTGCCAAACTTGGAAAATGTAGGTTCTTACACGCGGGTTTTTACTGTATCTGGATGTATACTTTCCAGTCACAAACTTAAGTAACTTACATATAACTTAAGCTTACCGATTGTTGCTGTTGCAGTTGTAAAAGTTCTAACTGCATTTGAAGACTAAGCTTTCATTTCCTGCCGAACATAAACAAATTACAAAATTTCTGTCATACTTGTAAACTTATTCTCAAAATATTTATGAAACTGACAACAAGAAAATTAATGGCTCAAACCAACCTGACCCGCTGTCTTGATTCGCTTCGTCGACTGCGCGTTTTCTTAGTTTTTTCAGCACAATAGCAGCCTCTACACAGAAGATTTTCGTTTGTTTTTACGAATGGCGAAACAACGTGTTTTTTGCCGCAAACACGACAGCCAATTTTATAGTGGTACATCACTTGCACGCTTCAACTTATTCGCCAACAGGCGAAGGGAGCCACGGAAGCTTCTAAGACTCTTCTAACACTAAAAAGTCCTAGTGAAGCTATGATCTTCGCAGTCACGAACGCAATTTTTACAGTTGCGTAGAGAAGCCTGAAAAATTCAGTGCGACGCTCTAACCAACTGAGCTATGAAGCCACTGACGTTCATGATTCATTTCATCATTGATTCATTCCTCACGGGACCATTAGAACCCACAAATGACCAGCTCCCAACGTCAGTGGCTTCATAGCTCAGTCGGTTAGAGCGTCGTAGCGGAATAACGAGGTCACGGGTTCAAACCCCGTTGAAGTCCTGAATTTTTCAGGCTTCTCTACGCAATTGTAAAAATTGCGTTCGTAACTGCGAAGATCATATTAGCTTCACTTGACTTCATATCCGCAGTTCATATGATTCATTTCATATACCATTTCACCACTAAAAAGTCAAAGTGAAAGTGGTGAAATGGTATATGAAATGAATCATATGAACTGCGGATATGAAGTCAAGTGAAGCTAATATGATCTTCGCAGTTACGAACGCAATTTTTCAAGTCCTGAATTTTTCAGGCTTCTCTACGCAATTGTAAAAATTGCGTTCGTAACTGCGAAGATCATATTACCTTCACTTGACTTCATATCCGCAGTTCATATGATTCATTTCAACCCGTCATCATTTCCCGCCTTTGCAAACGCGGCTACCCGCTAAAAGTTAGAATCTTCCAGAAAAAAAGAACAAGCGATCGATTCTTTTCCTTTGCCGAGAAAGCTCGATGACCTCTTCCTCTCTGGCAGCCATCTGGCTTGCAACGAGATTATGCGCATGCATGAAATGGATTCCTAACGGACCAATCAGACAAAAGTCTCCATTGCTTTTCGCAATATGATTAGCAATGAAGACTTTTGTCTGATTGGTCCGTTAGGAATCCCATTTGATGCATGCGCAAGGCATGCGCATAACCTCGTTGCAAATAGACTATTTATATCGTATTTGACGACGCGTGTGATCTGAAGAGGAAATCGAAGGGTCCCAAAAAACCATCACATCATCCAGGACAACGTAGAAAATAGTAGCTGAGTAAACTTTATTTATCTAGCTGTCCATAAAATGAGTTTTCGAAAAGAAACATCGCGATTTGAAGTTTTTATGGGACATTTTCCTCGATTAGTTGACTGTCTCAAAATAACGTGACGTCACACGCTCTCGCATCTTTGTGGTCGTAGGTTTGATTCCTGCCCAGGACTCTGATTTTAAAGTTGTTCTACCCCCGTTGCCCGTTGTCAACGCAACTTGTGTTGTATCAAGTCCTTCCCTCGGGCCCATTACACATTTCCATCATGCGTGTATGTCGGTATTGTTTTTACATTTATTTTGGAGCGGTCACGGTCATTCAGTTGTAACTGACGCACGCACGCAAACATTCCACCGATATTGCTTATCCATTAAGTTATTTGTAACTAGATTCCTTGTTCCTGCTCCACACGTTCCAACGAGGACGTTTCCGGGTAATGAGTTGTTTGTTGTTTGATTGAACTATACTGCTTTCTGTTCTTTAATTAGTTGTACATTGTGATCACATAATATGTCTCATCAGCCTGATTTAAATTAAACTCTTTACTGTTTCTCATTGTTTAATAGCAAGAACAAGTAATGCATGCGTAATAAATTTCCTACTCGCCTCTCTTTTCTTTTCTTTGGATTAAAGTCAGTAACTACGTCGGCACACATTCCTTTTATGCATAACTTAACTGTTTATTTTCTGAGTGATCATGATCATTCAGAAGCTTGGCTGGTTGTCACGAACGCACGCAAACAATTAACCAATGTTGCTTACTCATTAATTCATTTGTAACGACTCGAGGAACATATCAAGGTAACTTTTTGTTGTTTTTTTCTTTACTCAGTTCGGATCAAGTTAGTGACTATGTCAGAATTCCTGATATGTTTATTTTATAAAGTGATCATGATCACCGTCACTCATGATCAGTTGCGAATGACGCACCCAAGTGATCCACCAGTATTATTTATCGCTCAATTTTTTGTTCAGCCAATTAGCTTGAGGGTTCACGGTGATGAATTATTTGTTTCTTGTGTGATCGAACTACAATGTATATACTGCATGCCCTCCATTCTTTTCTTGCACATCGAGAAAGTAAGTGAGTAAATGATGTATCTTGAATTGTTTCTGAACAGAGAGTGTCTTTAGTTTTTGAATCCGCTTAGATTCAAAATTGAGGGTGTCACAAAGCAAATGACGATGAAGAATAAATTCAATCAGTTTTAGCCATAACAAACCCTTAATTAATGTCTACTCGCTTTAAAGTCTTACTTGAAGCTAAGCAAGACCGGAGCCTCGTATAATATACCCGTTCTCATTACAACTTTGAACCTCGCCGAACGAAACCATGATTGCTTGACTTTTTCGGAGCAATGGAACAGTCATCTCACCTCGATCAGTGTTCAAATTGGACTGCTTCACTGATCAGTTGCGCAGTTTGCTCGAGTATGAAATGACTTTTCTTTGCTGCTCCATTTGTTAGTTCTCTTGAGAACGTTTCAGCTTTCCGCTCCAGTTCTACATTTTTAATGCATACTAGGCATAAGGGAATTTTGTTATGAAAGTTAAAAGTTTTCCTACAAGATTCGATAATGCATGGATAACCACATTACATCATCAAATTTTGCAGAGTCATTTCTTGTCGTCGAGGACCTCGCATTGATTAGCATCCGTTTTGGTAAGTTGCTCACTGTTACTCATTTCTTAATAACACGAACAAGTAATTTATTTGTGATAAACCAGTTCTGATGAATTTTGCGTCACTTTTTGTTGTTTTCTCTTTACCCAGTTTGGATCAAGTTAGTGACTATGTCAGAATTCCCTAGTACATGTTTATTCTCTGAAGTGACCACCGTCACACTCATGATCAGTTGCAAATGATGCATCTAAATGATCCACCAGTATTATTTATCCCTTAATTTTTTTTCAGCCGGATTCAGTATTCCTACTCAAAACGTTTAGAATAGGAACATTGCAAGGTAGTTGGTAATATTAGCTTGCTGGGTGTAATAAGTTATTTGTCTGCCGTTGCAAGGTAATAGGTAACAATTAGTTTGAGGGGTCACGGTGCTAAATTATTTGTTTCTTGTGTGATCGAACTATATACTGCCCTCCATTCTTTCCTTGCACATCGAGAAAGTAACTAAATGATGTATTTTGAATTATTCCTGAATAGAGAGGGTTTTTAGTTTTTGAATCCGCTTAGATTCAAAATTGAGGGTGTCACAAAGCAAATGACGATTAAGAATGCATTCAATCAGTTTTAGCCATAACAAACTCTTTATGTCTACTCGCTTTAAAGTCTTAGTTAAAGCTAAGCAAGACCAGAGCCTCGTATAATGTATGCGTTCTCATTACAACGTTGAACCTCGCCGAACGAAAGCATGTATTTTGTGAGTTGTTCCGAGCAATCATGAACAGTCATCTCACCTCGATCCGTTCTCTTGAGAACTTTTCAGCTTTCCGCTCCAGTTCCACTCTTTTTCCATACTAGGCATAAATGATTTGTGTAATGATAGTTAAACGTTTTCCTACAAGATTCGATATTGCATGGATAACCACCTTAAATCATCACATTGCAGAGTCATTTCTTGTTGCCGAGGACCTCGCGTCGATTAGCATCCATTTTGGTAAGTTGCTCACTGTTACTCGTTTTTTAGTAACACAAACAAGTAATTTATGTGTGATAAACCAGTTCTGATGACTTTTGCGTTACTTTTTGTTGCCTTCTCTTTACCCAGTTTGGATCAAGTTAGTGACTACATGTATGTCATAATTCCCTACATGTTTATTTTGTAAAGTGACCACTGTCACTCATGATCAGTTGCAAATGATGCATCTAAATGATCCACCAGTATTGACAGTATTATTTATCCCTTAACGTTTTTTCAGCCGGATTCAGTATTCCTGCTCAGAAGGTTTTGAAGAGGAACATTGCAAGGTATTTAGTAATATTAGCTTGACGGGCGTAATAAGTTATTTGTCTGCCGTTGCAAGGTAATAAGTAACATTAGCTTGAGGGGTGTAATAAATTTTTT
>NC_090879.1:52141341-52143841 GCF_036669935.1 Montipora foliosa
CAATTGTAAATATTATGCTCTGTAGTTTAAAGTTATTTTGTTGTTTTAGTGGAGGTTCCCTTTAAAAACCATACCCTACACAGCGGCACATATATGGCAGTACCCCCTCCCCCCCTTCCCCCCCGGGATCGGGTCCCATTAATAATTCTGGGCTTTTTTCATTTTCATTTTCCCATTGACTTTATGACTTTATAGGGGGTCAGTAGGGGGGTCAGTAAGGGGGTCAGTAGGGGGTCAGTAGGGGGTCAGTTGACCGGGGTCAGTGTTTTGTTGAAACCCGTAATTAACCAGACATAATAAGGTCTACGTTTACGGCACTGGTCGCTGGCGTTTTGCCTTAAGCATACATACATTACCACTATAATTTGGAACTAAGCTTAACTCTTAAAAATTGGTATTTAGTTAATTGTAGAAATCGAGCGAGTCCGTTCGGGCCTCAAGTTCTCGCGGCAATGTTAAACTTCGTCTAACACGGTCTACAAGATTAAAAACGGCTTAATGTACTTCTTCATTGACTATTGATGACCAGATGACAACAAAAGAAAGACACATGACAATATTGGTTACCTTTTCATAAATGTCTTTTCTTGAATTGCGAGCAAAATACAAGCAATAAAGCCAAGAATTCAAGATGGCTTCTGCCTTCAGGCGAAACCACAGGCGGCCCAGACTCGGAGGGTAAAAAATTATAAAATGTGCAAGCTGCAGGAATCTTGCAGATAAGTTTACTAGGATAACAATAATTATTTGCTCTCATTTGTGAAATAGTTTGACCTTAAATAGTTTGACCTCCTTGTTGCTTCTTTTTGTTTACATTATAAATTTTCTATAACAGTTTTATTTAAATTATGTCTTTCCTTTGATGGATAAATAAAAAAATAAATAAATAAGTTTTGTAGCTATCAGAAAAAACAACTTGCAATACACTTAACTTTAATTATATTTAACAGTTATTTGCCAATGGCAAGGTGAGTGTACATTTGAGACAAACAATTGTCTCCATAACTTCAAAGCTGAACAACTTCATCTATTATGGATTAATGACACAGTTATTTCTGTTTTAACAGTCACGAGTGCCTGCGGCAGTCATGCTGTTTTGTTTTGCTTTATATTCACGAGCTAGTGTGGTGAATATAAAATCATACTATTCTTTGTATAGGAAACCACTCAACCAATCAGATTGCTGGAAACTCTTTGTTCATCTCCGAAATTCTGCTAATTATTTATTATAGTTGCTGTTATTACAGCCCATCCCTTTTTATAGCTCCAGTGGCATTCAGATATAGACATTTGAAACTGTCATATAGCAATTAAAAACTGTGAAGTAATAATAATATTTCACAGTTGCTTTTTGTTACGAGTTCGAATGTTTTGAGGAAAGTTAGTTTACAAACTAAACTGAACGCAGGGTTGTCGGAACAACAACAAGAAGAAGTAAAACTCTGAACAACACGTACTCGGCAAACTTACAAGGCCTCCACCAACTTGAATAAACACTGCTTCTGTCACACTTGACTAAACACGGCTAACGCCAACTCTCTTCGCTTGTGAAAAACTAATTAAAAAAACACTCCACTTGGACTCGTCTACTTATATACTCTCACAATAAGCTTCTAAAACTTTCTAAAATAGTAATCAATCTAATTTTAGAAAGATTACAAAACACACCCATTTAGAAACGCTTACGCACGAACCTAAAAATAAACAAACTACGAACTCTCGCGAAGCGTCTAGAAAGTAACGCTTGTCACGCAATGCTATTTTTCGTAACATAACCCCCTTCTAGAAGAAATTTCCTAAATTTATCCTAAACAAGAAAAATTGTTAAATAAGGGGCAGTTCAATGTCAACAAACTTATTCCTCAGCACGACTCAAGTAATCTGCTCAAACGTTCTCTGAGCCCTTAATGGCTTCTGGCTTTAAGGGTTCGTGGTCCGTCTGAAGAACAAAAGAAACTCCGTACAAATAAAGATGAAATCTCTTGATACTCCATACAATCGCTAGACATTCCTTCTCAATTGTAGAGTAGTTCCTTTCTGCACCTGTCAATTTCTTGCTTGCGTAGCAAACGGGAAACAACTTCTCATCATGTTTCTGCATTAATACTGCGCCGATTCCACTGTTGGAGGCGTCCGTCCTTAAGAAATAGGTTTTAGCTAGATCGGGAAGACGTAAAATGGGCTCACTTATTAGGTAAGACTTGATTGTTTGGTAGGCTTTCTCTTGCGCTTCACCCCACTCAACTTTATTAGGTTGGCCTTTCCGTGTGAGATCAGATAAGGGCACTGCGATCGCTGAAAAGTTGGGGATGAAATCTCTATAGTATCCTGCTAGACCCATAAATGATCGCACCTGTTTCTTTGTGCTTGGCCTTGGGGCATCTTTAATTTTCTCCACGTTATCCTGACGTAAACCAATCATTCCTTGCTCCAGACGATGGCCTAGGAAATCCACACTGTTTACACCGAATAGGCACTTAGTAGGTCTAATAGTGAACCC
>NC_090879.1:52151341-52156341 GCF_036669935.1 Montipora foliosa
GGTACAGTACTCCAGATTTTTCTTCGAAGGAAATCTCCGCCAGACGCTTCACTAACACACCGTCTCGATCCCAGTACTTACGCAGACTCTCATCTTCACGCTGCATCTGCTTGAGCTTCTCTCTTTGCACAATAGGGTTTTCACCGGTACTAGGCACCTTCAAAATAGTGCGTTCATCCTTTTTCTTAGCTTGACTTCGGGTAGTTACTACACAAGCCTCTTGCCAACTGCGGTCTGGATTTTGTGCATCCCTTGCATCACGTACATTACCAATAATTAGGTCGTAGATAGGATCTGAAAGGCACTGCGCTTCTACATGACCTTTAAGATAAGGCGTATCAACATAAATTCTTGCTATAGGCACTTTCCTCGCTGTGTTGTCAATAAGCAACATGATGTTAAAATCTCCGGTGAACTGATCCTCGGCGACAAGGTCCTTCTTGATTACAACTCCACTGCAACCGGTATCTCTTAAAACGTCGACAGTCTTCTATCCAACTCTGCCTTTTACAACTGGCATCTTACTTCTTACTCCAGTTAAAGGTTCAACACAGGCATTACTTAGCAACGGAACTTTCTTGCCACAGGCTAACAGAAGCTGATCATTTTGAATACAAGACTTGACTTCATCGGGGTTAGCGTTAAGATCTAGTGACTTAACCAAACAGCCAGCACTAACCTGACCACGTTGCACAGGGTACCATCTTTTCCTTGACCTCCTGACCTCCGTCCACCTGATCGACAGCTCCTCGCTTCATGACCTTGCTTGCCACATAGAAAACACTTTCTTGCTAGAGTTGGGCAGTTAATTGCTTTGTGTCCGCGGGCATTACACTTGTAACACTGGAGAGCTGTTGTGTCACCCTGTGAGTTCTTTGTTTCTTCCGCCTTGGACTGTACTACCGGCTTCTTGGTCGCAGAGCTAAACAAGTGCTTTCCATGAGCTTCCAAGTATTGATCGGCGATTTTCGCTATCTGGTCAAGCGTTTCCGGGGCTCTTTCACGAAGGTGAATAGACCTTCAAAAGAACGTTCAGTATGCGACAATTCCAACCACCGCAACAAGTATCTCTCTAGTCGCACTATAAACTGTTCTGGGCTCTCATCAACTTCCGGCTTTGATGCTCTAAATTTACGGCGATACCCATCCTCCGTAAGGTCATATCTCTTCATCAAAGCTATCTTTACTCGGTCATAATCCTGGGCTGCTTCCTCGGATAACCGCGAATAAACTTCTAGCGCACGTCCAGACAAAAGAGCACTAAGTTTCGAAGCCCATCCTGTCTTCTCCCATTTAGCTGTCGCTGCAAATCTTTCAAATCTTTGTAAATAAGCATCCAAGTCGTCCTTGCCATCGACAAATGAGGGAAGCTTGGGTGTCTTGGCCCTATCCTCTCTCACTTCAGGACGCCAGTCAGCATTCTCCACAGCCAATCGTGCAATCTCCAACTCGTGTTCTCTTTTTGCCGCTTCAATAGCCTCTTTCTGTTTCAACAGCTCGGCTTCCATCTCTAATTTCCTTAGTTCGCGTTCTTGTCGCCTGGTTTCTCTCTCTTCGTCTTCTCTTCTGCGCCTTTCTTCTTTCTCTTCCTCTTCCTTTCTTTTATCCTCCTCAAGCATTCGACGTCTCTCTTCCTTTTCTTCTTCAAACCGTCTACGTTTTTCTTGTTTTTCTTCCTCTAACTTCTGTTGCTTCTCTACAAACTCGAGCAGCTTTTCTCCCTCCAATCCGAACTTTTCTCCAATCTGTATAAACTTATCCATTTCCATGGCAGTGTTTCACAGCAAAAACACAATATACTCTCTTGTACAGTTCTCCTTACTTTAGTTGTAATTCCTTCTTGAATAGTCCTTTCCTGGTTTCTGTAGTCGGCAAACAAATGAATTCCTCTCCCGGACAGGCCCCCAATGTTACGAGTTCGAATGTTTTGAGGAAAGTTAGTTTACAAACTAAACTGAACGCAGGGTTGTCGGAACAACAACAAGAAGATTTTTTCTAAAATGAACGTAGTTTCCACGAAGTAAAACTCTGAACAACACGTACTCGGCAAACTTACACGGCCTCCGCCAACTTGAATAAACACTGCTTCTGTCACACTTGACTAAACACGGCTAACGCCAACTCTCTTCGCTTGTGAAAAACTAATTAAAAAAACACTCCACCTGGACTCGTCTACTTATATACTCTCACGATAAGCTTCTAGAACTTTCTAAAATAGTAATCAATCTAATTTTAGAAAGACTACAAAACACACCCATTTAGAAACGCTTACGCACGAACCTAAAAATAAACAAACTACGAACTCTCGCGAAGCGTCTAGAAAGTAATGCTTGTCACGCAATGCTATTTTTCGTAACACTTTTTTTCTGATTTTGGAAAAGAAATATGGAAACCTTTGATCAGTTGCCTTAAGTCGGCTTAAATCGCCTGATTTTTCTGGCAAATTTTTCTTAAGTCGCCGTAAGTCGCTCTAAGGTACAGCGACCTAAGGTCCCAGAGTAGGCCTGATGCAAAATAAAAAATTACAAAGAAAACTAACTGTTTTTATTCTATGTTTCGTTGAAAGTTTGCCCCCAGATGCGGGCAAATGAGCCAAAGTTCCGTGATATGTAACGGCGCAAAACAAGACCCTTGTCGGAGGGTGCTCGGTTGGCTTTTGTTTGCCTAGCCTGCGGCTAAGACTTCTACCGCTGACAAGGCGGTTGTCGTTTTCCCATTTAATCTCTGGGAGCGAGGTTGAGATCCCGAGGGATCTGTGAGCACCCTCCTGTAACCAGTTGGACCCAGAGTTCGGTGTTACCCGAGGGATACTTTCGACTGGCTCGATTTCTCCCTATACCCTGTAACTCAACATCCGCACGAGTCGTCCCGTAAGGTATAATTTTCTTATATATTAATTTGAGAATTCGGTTGATTAATCTTGTGGGAAGGCAAATTTGTCCCACTGTGCTGTCCTGTGCTGGTTTGTTGTGATAGACATGCGCATAACCGCACGCCTATATCCGCCCGCACTACTTTTGCACAGCTGATATTCTCCAAAAATGTGTATTCCCCATTTTGTGTTCTTTGACGCTATTGCGATTCTTGGGTTATTCATGTTAAAGGTTTGTTAAATTATTTCTGTAATTTTTGCTATCCGTAAGTGCCAATTTCGTTGATTTGCTCGAAGGAATTTCAATATTTTGCGTAAACAGCGTCGCTCACATCGAACAGAAATTTAGCTGACTGGCGAATATGTGTAGTATAGTCAGTTGCACTATTTTTGGAGATTTTTTTGCACGCAGATACAAAACTGCAAATGGAAACTTCTTATATGTTCAAGAACATACCTTGTAGCTTGACGTATGTCGAAAAAAAAGTAAAATTAATCTAACAGACTGCTTTTGAAAATGAAAAGGTATAAGTCGCATGTAATAAGAAACAGATTTTACTTAGTATACTTCAACGAAAATTTGAATCTTCTTACCTAAAGAACAAACGCAAGCAGACTAATTGATAAGTGTTTGGAACGTATCGTTCGAATTTGCTTCGTTTTTTACAACGAAATACAAGTAAGTGTCCGGGATCGGAAATAGTGCAACATACTGTGTAAAGGACCCCAGAACGAGACTCATCTATTTCCGTAGTGATTACAAGTGATTCTTTCCGATTCGCTTATTTTAATTACCTAGTGTTACGTCATTAGCCACCCGTGGAAATATTTAGTACAAATAGCGGCATCTTGCCACTAGCTTTTAGTCCTCGTTAGTTTTTATCTTGATTGGAGCGCCTTGAATAGTAATAGAAGTTCATTAACTCACCCTTGGCCCTTGAGTTCAAGCGGGAACCGATATGTAAGTGCAATTACTTTAATACCTTTGTTTTTTAAGCCCTTGTCTCGAACAATAGTTTTCTAGTGCAAATACTACGTGGTTCCCTCAACGTGTGGAATTCAAGTCAAGCACGTGACATCGGCCCAGCCTTTGTTTCTTCGAGCACTAAATTCAAAATACATTTAGTTCCCCTTTGTGTTGGTAGACATTTCCAGTATTTTGGTTTCATTCTCCTGCTTTATGCTTCGCTCGTCTTAGCACTTCTGCAAGCAGTGCTAAAATGTAACCACGTGTTTGTAGTTTTTTGAATAGTAGTTTGTCTTCGCCGTTATCTACGTTACCTTTCATATGCTATTCGACTTAGTACGAGTACCTTGATTTGATTAGTCTCAATTTCTGTCTATTTTGCTTGTTTATTCGTAGTTTAGCTGCTTGTTAGCTTGTCCTCGTTAAACTATGATTGGAATGTGTACTCGTCTTACACTTTCGTGATCATTTGTTATCCGTTGGTAATCCGCAAATATTTAGTAATTGGTTTGTATAATTTCGCATTGTCTTTCAGTTTACATTCGATTATCGTCAATTAAATCACCAACAATCAGTGTTTGTCTGTGATTCTGACTTTACTCGACTAGTAAAGCATTACCGCTCGCTACGTTCATCGCGACAAGTTGTTTAGTTTGTGACTTTTGGCTCTTCAACAGTCGCCGTGAGCCTGACGCTACATACTGTAAACTAATTAATACAGTTTACTGGTCAGTGGTGATATGATTTTCAATAGGCCTTTTGCAACTAACGATCACACAATCTCGTACCCAGAGTCCTCGGGCTTCTTGACCAGCGGTTGAGCGCGCGGAGAGACTCTGGGATAATCGACTTGAACTATATTTTTGATTGACCGCCTCCATAACAATGGCAGTCCGACAGAAAGTCGGTAAGTAATTCGGAGGCCCCAGAATTTGGAGGGAGATTCAAAATCTAAAACTAGTTTCGGTGCTGTTTGATTTTTTCTACCTCAGAAATATATAAATCACAAAAATAATAAAACGACGAGGTTTGAATTATGTCTTATACCGCACGGGAATTTTCCCACGCTGCTAAAAAGTGATTACTGTTGCTGTTGCAAAAGTACCGTGGAAAAACATTACGCAGATTTTTCAGCCAAAGACTGAAAATTGCATGGAAGAC
>NC_090879.1:52163841-52171341 GCF_036669935.1 Montipora foliosa
ACGGGCATGTGTCTACAATGTAATTCAATTCGCAATTGCAATAATTGAATTTACCAGAGAATGATTCGAAGCTTTTTTTCTCCTTGTTCTTTTATTTTTCCTTTCTAATTCCCCACTAAAGCAAGGCTTCCAAGGCAAATAATTATTTACGGAATGTAAAAACAATTCGACTTCGACTTGTCAACAGCTATGGATTAAATTGGGATATATGATCTCTAATTAGATTTATTTGAGCGCTAAGACACGGCAAGAAAAGCAGTCGATGTTTCTCATTACAAAGGTTCTAAGGGGCGTGCAATTCATCGCAAGAGCTCGTACATTAAGGGCTTAATAAGTGTTTGTTTGATTGGGATCAAATCCAGATCTGCCCGCAAGTGCCAACATTCATCTACAACGGGCGGAGTATAAGTACATGTAATTGCTATGTTTTTCCTTTAATCATCTGTGCGCGTTTGTAAAAATTATGAAAAACGCTGAATTTGTTTTCTATAAGGAAAGAAGTAATGCGGATTTCTCAAAAAATAGCATGCCTTGACTGCGTTTTTGCTGGTAAGGAACAAGTCCGTATTGCAAGTCATTTTTGCTGCCATTAAGTAAACAGTGATTTAGCAGTCGGTATGAAAATTGTCTGCTTGAAGGTCACGAACAGTTTCGATATTGACGGTGAGTCAAAGATTGCTTTATGTTCATAAAGAAGTTAAAGAATAAATAATTGTAAAAAAATCTGCGCGAACGCGGGATTCTCCCTAGTTTTCAGCACAACTGGTAAGGGACCTTTTCAAACCGGTAAAGCATTTGGTTAATGTTGGACGTTCTGCAACGGATAAGCGCCTTCTGAGCGTTTGCAGGCGGTAATAAGTGCTCTTACAAGCAGTAAATTTTACCGGTTACCGCCTGATAAGGAGAACCCTGGAACGTGGTTGCTTTTCATAGGCTTGGGCGAAACTGCTTCAGTTGTGGTTTGATTTGAGCCAGACAACTTGCCATCACAAGAATTACGATTGGCGGAGACGGTATGAAACAGTCGACTGATTCAGTACTGATAAGCCACCACTTGATATTTGATTCCTATTGGTTAAAACTGTACTGAATCAAACATTCCAGTTTGTAATTTTGCGTTCCAGTTTGGTTTTAGCCGCTGTTAAGGGTTAATCCGCGCTCCCCTTTCACTGCTATGTGTGATGCCCATTCATGTGGGCAGGCGCAATTTTTCTTATTACATCTCCGTCGGATTCCAAATCGATCACGATGCCGTGGGCAAATTGTCGTACCCAAAAATTATATCATCTATCTCAAAAACACCGTTTAAAAGCAATTAATAAGAAAATAATAACCCTTAGTTTCACGGGCAGTGATACAATCCGGCTGCGCTGATCAATGTACTCGCTTCAGAGACAACTGGAAAAGTGAGTGCTCGCAGTCTCCTACAACGATACATGATTACATGGTCTTACGTATCTTGCTTACTCGATTTTCGCAATTGGAGTGATTGCTGAATACCCGTCCACAAAGGAGCATTTTCGTTCGCGACGCTAGCTGCAGTGCCGAAGCGAACGAAAATGGATTTCGCGCAGCTCGCGTCGGATAGGGTGAATTCAGTAGAATGGCTAGTGCCGCAGTGCCTTAGTCGACTTACGGTTAAATTGAGCTGATTAGACTGGCTAGTGCCGCGGTGCTTACTTCATGGATAAAAGAACGAGCTATATCCAACAACACGACTGCGGCGGCACTGCGGCAGCAGTGTTTTTAGGGTCCATTTCTTGTGGCTGGGTATTCTGCTTTTGACATTACGTCTGTAATGGGTAGTATCTCCGGATTTCGCAAAGTGATATATATCTTATCAATATCTTAATTTAAGTGATTTCATTTAAAGCTTACCCGCACGTGCGAGCAAAAGCCTAGCCTCTGTATCCAGAGAAGAATCCAACACCTTTATAACTTCTCATGCGTGCCTTGATGTCCTTGTCACATTTTGCTATTATTACGCATTGAACGTTTGCTGGATTGTCAGAACTTGGGCCACAAATTCCCCCAACAAACTCAGAATAGAACCGCACGCAGTCATAATGGTCTGTGTGCTTTGTCCTAATCTCTTGCGTGACAGCTGTGACGACACAATCACGGCACAACTCACGAATGTCACGACGCGTTCGACTGGTTCGATGGTCGTTTGAGGGCTTTGAGGAAAATCCAAGCAGCGCATGCTTATATAAAGGGGGATACCTTTCTTTGTTTGTTTTGCAGGTATGTACACAAAGTGAATTAAGGAATATGGAACGCCAACACTGTCTGATGTGAACCTCTTTCATTATATGCGGTGCCTTTCATATTATACGCACTGCTTTTCTTATTATATGCGGTACTTTCGTCATTGTATGTGGTACTTTTGTAATGATATGCAGTGCTTTCGCCGTTATATGCGGTGCTTTTGTCATTATATGCGGTACTTTTGTAATCATATGCAGTGCTTTCGTCTTTATATGCGGTGCTTTCGTCGTTCTATGTGGTGGTTGTGTCATTATATGAAGTAGTTTTTACATTATATGCGGAGCTTTGTTTGTCATCATTATATGAGGTGCTTTTGTCGTTATATGCGGTGCTTTCTTCATTATGAGGTGATGATTCCCCGGGGTCTGGGTAGGAGCTTGTGAAAAATCCACAATGCCATGGGCACCGATGTCGAGGATCCGCCATTTTGTTTCCGTTCTTGCTTCTGTCGTGTTCTCTTGGAGACCTCAGAAATGGACACAGTCTTAAAGAGACTGAAACTCGAAGATCTGACTGAGAAATTTCGAGAGGTGCAGCATTGCGGTTTATCACTATATCATGACTAATTATCACTTATGATATATCAAGAAATATCTTGTATGTTTCTTGTAAGCAATGTTGATAATATCATGATTAATCAATGGTTTTATAAGGGACTGATTTTTTGATATTCCGCATTAGGTTTTTATCATATAAGCATAATTTATTATGATATTATCAGAATATTTAATTAAGTAAGAATTTCTTCTTCCTCCTGTGATATAGTGATAAATCATGATATTATCAGAATATTTAATTAAGTAAGAATTTCTTCTTCCCCCTGTGATATAGTGATAAATCATGATATTATCAGAATATTTAATTAAGTAAGAATTTCTTCTTCCTCCTGTGATATAGTGATAAATCATGATATTATCAGAATATTTAATTAAGTAAGAATTTCTTCTTCCCCCTGTGATATAGTGATAAATCATGATATTATCAGAATATTTAATTAAGTAAGAATTTCTTCTTCCCCCTGTGATATAGTGATAAATCATGATATTATCAGAATATTTAATTAAGTAAGAATTTCTTCTTCCCCCTGTGATATAGTGATAAATCATGATATTATCAGAATATTTAATTAAGTAAGAATTTCTTCTTCCCCCTGTGATATAGTGATAAATCATGATATTATCACAACATTTTTATTAAGTAAGGTTTTCTTCTACCCGGTAATAGAGTGATCAATTGTGTTATTCTCCAGCTTTATTAGAGAATTTTGATATTATCATGATATATCAAACAATCACTGTCAGTGTCTGTTCTTCTTTGTTACATGATAAAATCACTTGCGTAAGACATGATTTGAGAATGAGAGTGATACATGATATTATAGCTTGCTATTCAGAAATATATTTTTCCATGCTATTCTCAAGATTTGAGAGTGATACTTTGATATCTCAATTTACCACTTTTTCAAATTAAAGATTTGATGGCGACAATTACAGAATTTGCAAGCGAAAATTATTGAGCAACTATCATGATAATCTCAAATGATAATGATAGTTTAATATTTGACATGCACATTATGATGAAAATGATTCCTCGATATTATCATTCTATTATCACCCAAATATCAATAAAATATCCAAATATCAAGTCTCAAACAAATAACATCCTATGAAGATATTTTGATAAACCGCAATACTGCACCTTAGTGGAAATTTCAAACTGAACACATTACTCTGGACATTGTTTGCAAGTTGTCGGTACACGAAATGGAAATGTTAGGCATAAGTTCTCGCAGTGATATGATGTCTTTGCCTATAGAATGCACCAAATTTGGGGGAGAAGCACCGAAGAAACTCGAGGGAACGTGTGGTGCCCCCATTTTCTTTATTCCACAGTCTGTGCTTGGTGATTTGCTACAAGAGGGCTTTACAATCAAGAGAATATCTTCGATCCTTGCTGTATCGGAGAGTACGGTTTACCGGAGGATGAGGCAATACGGATTGAGCAAGTTCGAGTTCACTGCATCAGGGTTGGTAACGTTACCTTACATATAGGGGCGACTTACATATAGGGGTGAGTTGGAACACGATACATGCAGTCATTCACTACCCGTCACGCAAAAAAAAATCATAGGTCACCGTTTAGTAGCGAAACTCAGAGGTTTTCATAATTGTAATCTACGCAGTGGATGGGTTTTGCGTGCAAAAACATGAAGAAAAACTCAAAGATGTCTTTCCGTGAAACCGTCTTGGTTTTGTTAATGTAAGGTTATCCCAACATGTTTACATACAGGGGCGCGTTACATATAGGGGCAAATTGGCAATTGAAATAGTTTACACGGGCCTGTTTTGGGTAGAAAACAACTCAGATACGTATTAATACCACAGAACTATCTGTGATGTCTTCCTTGAAACCGTCTTGGTTTTGTTAATGTAAGGTTACCTAACATGTTTACATATAGGGGCGCGTTACATATGATATAGGGGGAAATTAGCAGTTGAAATAGTTTTCGTGGACCTGTCTTGAGCAGAAAGCAACTCAACTACTCAAGGAAAGCCATTTTTTTCCAATTTGTTTACGAATGAATCCTGCAGGAATTGTAGGCCAATGAGGTAACTCGATTCCTTTCGTAGCGTATATATATCACATGATAAATCATTAAAACCATTGGTGGAGGATGTTACTTTTGAAACCCCTCATTTTTATTTCTTATTTTTTCACGTATTTTCCAGTGATCATTAACAGTATCTTGAAGGGTAAACGTGCTTCGATACTACATTTTCCCTAGGAATTTGAAGTTTCATGCTCATCGATAGCTATTAGAGGTCCTATTACATTATCCACGAGGGAGTTTAGAAAACTGTAGAGCACACGTTTTTAGTCAACGCCCTAGTTTTATTCACGTACGCATCATTATAAAATTGCGAACTCATAGAGTATGTTCAGCTATTACTGTTCAGCTTTCGCGCCCCTATATGTAAACATGTTAGGTAACCTTGTAAACATTAACAAAACCAAGACGGTTTCAAGGAAGACATCAAAGATAGTTCTGTGCTATTAATACGTATCTGAGTTGTTTTCTGCCCAAAACTGGCCCATGTAAACTATTTCAACTGCCAATTTATCCCTACACATAACGCTCCGCTATATGTAAATGTCTTGGGTAAGCTTGCAAACATAACCTGAGGCGGTTTCACCAAAAAATTTAAGACGAATTTGATTTGCTCTCTGTCTATCTTCACTCTGCATTACCCAATCTTTGAGTTTTCCTCCATGTTTTTGCACGAAAAACCCATCCACTGCGTAGATTACAATTATGAAACCTCTGAGTTTCGCTACTAAACGGTGACCTATGATTTTTTGTTGCGACCGTACTCTCCGATACAGCAAGGATACAGCAAGGATCGAAAGATATTTCCTTGATTGTAAATCCCTCTTGTAGCAAATCACCAAGCACAGACTGTGGAATAAAGAAAATGGGGGCACCACACGTTCCTTCGAGTTTCTTCGGTGCTTCTCCCCCAAATTTGGTGCATTCTATACGCAAAGACATCATATCACTGCGAGAATTTATGCCTAACATTTCCATCTCGTGTACCGACAACTTGTAAACAATGTCCGGAGTAATTTGTTCAGTTTGAAATTTCTCAGTCAGGTCTTCGAGTTTCAGTCTCTTTAAGACTGTGTCCATTTCGAGGTCTCCAAGAGAACACGACAGAAGCAAGAACGGAAACAAAATGGCGGATCCTCGACATCGGTGCCCATGGCATTGTGGATTTTTCACAAGCTCCTACCCAGACCCCGGGGAATCATCACCTCATAATGAAGAAAGCACCGCATATAACAGCAAAAGCACCTCATATAATGATGACAAACAAAGCTCCGCATAAAATGTAAAAACTACTTCACATAATGACACAATCACCACATAGAACGACGAAAGCACCGCATATAAAGACGAAAGCACTGCATATGATTACAAAAGTACCGCATATAATGACAAAAGCACCGCATATAATGACAAAAGCACCGCATATAACAACGAAAGCACTGCATATCATTACAAAAGTACCACATATAATGACGGAAGTACCGCATATAATAAGAAAAGCAGTGCGTATAATGTGAAAGGCACCGCATATAACGTAAAATGCACCGCATATAATGAAAGAGGTTCACATAAGACAGTGTTGGCGTTCCATAAAGGAAACTTGTTTGTGTAAAAATATGGAATGGAATGAATCTTGCTAGTATGCAAATTTTTAGGTCAGTTATTTTAATTACCGGATATGTCACTCTTAAACCAAGACAGTTAAATTTCAATGACACGTTCCCCTGGACTTACAGTAGTTCCAGTCAATTCACGTTGTATTGTGTCAGTAAACCTAGAGTCTCGAATTGTTTAGTGAATAAATCGAGATTAGCATGTGTGATTTCAATATACCTTGCCTCCGCTTTGGTGGTCAAAGGTCAACTTTTGTTGACAAACAGCATGTTGAAATTGGGCCTCAAAAATCCTCCGTTTCATTTACGCAAAAATTTTATTGAATTTAATTGCAGCGGAAAAATTGCTTATTCCGGTGAATATAGTCTCGTTTGAGAAAGCCATGTACCAAAATGCTTTTTGACGGTCGAATTCCGCACAAATTTGGCACTCTGTAATCAATCTAAAAAGGGGTGAGTTTTAAAATTTGGTCAAAATTCTAGTTTTGGTATATTGTACCGTTAACAGCGCAAAAGGGTGAATGAATTACTCTAGCTGTGCCATGTTGTTTTAAATTTTCAAGTTATTCGTTCGTTATTTCAAAAAGAGCAATTCAAACAAGCGACATTTTGGAGTCGTTTTCACGTGCTCGCAAGGCCCCATACAGGAAAAAGTCGCCGTCCAGGTAAAATAATTATCTAAACAAAGTAAAACATTTTTCTAAAAATGGTTTTGGTAGTCCTTTATTGTGACAAAGTTTGGCAATTTTCGATTTTTTTATCTTGCACGGTCTTAAGTGAAAATTGCTGAGAGGCGCTCTTAATCTACAAAGAATCATTGTATTGATAGTTATATATATATATGGATTATCTTGCAAAAATTTTAATGTTACACTCGCTATGGCTGATGATGATGTTTGACACATCGAAACATGTTCCTTAATCTCAAAAGTGTGGTTGTATTTTAGTAACACTTGTGCTATCCAGATCATTTGGAAAATAATGATAACATTGACCAATATTAGAAAACAG
>NC_090879.1:52186341-52196341 GCF_036669935.1 Montipora foliosa
AGTATCGCAAAAGAGGTAGGGGACAGGGCCGGAGAAGGAAGAGCTTATTGCAATCTCGGCAACGCTTATCAAAGTCTTGGTAAGTTCAAGCAAGCTATAGACTACCACCATCAAGATCTTAGCATTGCGAAAGAGGTAAGGGACAGGGCCGGAGAAGGAGCAGCCTATGGCAATCTTGGCAACGCTTATCAAAGTCTTGGTAATTTCAAGCAAGCCATAGAGTACCACCATCAAGATCTTAGCATTGCAAAAGAGGTAGGGGACAGGGCCAGAGAAGGACCAGCCTATGGCAATCTCGGCAACGCTTATCAAAGTCTTGGTAATTTCAAGCAAGCCATAGAGTACCACCATGAAGATCTTAGTATTGCAAAAGGGGTAGGGGACAGGGCCGGAGAAGGAAGAGCTTATGGCAATCTCGGCAACGCTTATCAAAGTCTTGGTAATTTCAAGCAAGCCATAGAATACCACCATCAACATCTTAGTATTGTGAAAGAGGTAGGAAACAGGGCCGAAGAAGGAGCAGCCTATGGCAATCTTGGCAACGCTTATCACAGTCTTGGTAATTTAAAGCAAGCCATAAAGTACCACCATCAACATCTTAGTATTGCAAAAGAGGTAGAGGACAGGGCCGGAGAAGGAAGAGCTTTTTGCAATCTCGGCAATGCTTATCGAAGTCTTGGTAATTTCAAGCAAGCCATAGAGTACCACCATCAACATCTTAGTATTGCAAAAGAGGTAGAGGACAGGGCCAGAGAAGGAAAAGCTTTTTGCAATCTCGGCAATGCTTATCAAAGTCTTGGTAATTTCAAGCAAGCCATAGAGTACCACCTTCAACATCTTAGTATTGCGAAAGAGGTAGGGGACAGGGCCGGAGAAGGAGCAGCCTATGGCAATCTCGGCAACGCTTATCAAAGTCTTGGTAATTTCAAGCAAGCAATAGAGTACCACCATCAAGATCTTAGTATTGTTAGAGAGGTAGGGGACAGGGCCGGAGAAGGAAGAGCTTATTGCAATCTCGGCAACGCTTATCAAAGTCTTGGTAATTTCAAGCAAGCCATACAGTACCACCATCAACATCTTAGTATTGCAAAAGAGGTAGGGGGCAGGGCCGGAGAAGGAGCAGCCTATGGCAATCTCGGCAACGCTTATCAAAGTCTTGGTAATTTCAAGCAAGCCATAGAGTACCACCACCAACATCTTAGTATTGCAAAAGAGGTAGGGGACAGGGCCAGAGAAGGAATTGCTTATGGCAATCTCGGCAACCGTTATCAAAGTCTTGGTAATTTCAAGCAAGCCATAGAGTACCACCATCAACATCTTAGTATTGCGAAAGAGGTAGGGGACAGGGCCGGAGAAGGAGCAGCCTATGGCAATCTCGGCAACGCTTATGAAAGACTTGGTAATTTCAAGCAAGCCATAGAGTACCACCATCAACATCTTAGTATTGTGAAAGAGGTAGGGGACAGGGCCGGAGAAGGAGCAGCCTATGGCAATCTCGGCAACGCTTATCAAAGTCTTGGTAATTTCAAGCAAGCCAGAGAGTACCACCATCAATGTCTTAGTATTGCGAAAGAGGTGGGGGACAGGGCCAGAGAAGGAATTGCTTATGGTAACCTCGGCAACGCTTATCAAAGTCTTGGTAATTTTAAGCAAGCCATAGATTACCACCATGAAGATCTTAGTATTGCAAAAGAGGTGGGGGACAGGGCCGGAGAAGGAAGAGCTTATTGCAATCTCTGCAGCGCTTATCAAAGTCTTGGTAATTTCAAGCAAGCCATAGAGTACCACCATCAACATCTTAGTATCGCGAAAGAGGTAGGGGACAGGGCTGGAGAAGGAGCAGCCTATGGCAATCTCGGCAACGCTTATCAAAGTCTTGGTAATTTCAAGCAAGCCATAGAGTACCACCATCAAGATCTTAGTATTGCAAAAGAGGTAGGGGACATGGCCGGAGAAGGAAGAGCTTATGGCAATCTCGGCAACGCTTATCGAAGTCTTGGTAATTTCAAGCAAGCCATAGAGTACCACCATCAACATCTTAGCATTGCAAAAGAGGTAGGGGACAGGGCCGGAGAAGGAGCAGCCTATGGCAATCTCGGCAGCGCTTATCAAAGTCTTGGTAATTTCAAGCAAGCCATAGAGTACCACCATCAAGATCTTAGTATTTGCAAGGAAACAGGAGATCCAATAGGGCTGGCAATTGCATGTTATCATATTGGTCTTGTTCATGAATTTTTTGGCTCCTTGAGCAAAGCTCTTAATTACTATCGCCTAAGCATTTATTATTTTGATAAAGTTAGGCGTCTTCTTTGGTCACAGGATGCATGGAAAATAAGCTTTCGTGACACAAAGGGGTTTGCGTACACCGCTCTGTGGACAGCACTCTTGAAGAATGGAGAGGTTGATGAAGCTTTGTATGCTGCTGAGCAAGGACGAGCACAGGCTTTGGCAGACATTTTAAAGGTGCAATACAGCGTTGATGAGAAACCTACGATGAAGGTAACTATCTCTTTGGTTATGAAAGATCTACCTTCACAAACTGTTTTCACAGCACTTGAAGGGAACATGATCAGCTTCTGGTTTCTAAGAGATGATATCGGGATAAATTTTAGACAAAAGAAAATCGAAAATGGAAGTGCCAAGTCTCTGATGAAAAGTACTTTTGAACAGATCAATGCAGGGACCATTTTGCGATGCGAGAATCGTTCACTTGAAAGACAATGCAGTGACTTCTCGAGCAGTAGGGAAGGTGTTGAAGAAACCTTTCAGTCCTTGAGCTTCTCTGTGCACTCTTTGCAGCCCTTGTATGATGTCTTAGTCAGTCCTATAGCAGACTTGATCCAGGGTGATGACTTAGTGTTTGTTCCTGATGGACACTTTTGCCTGGCTCCTTTTTCTGCAATGAGTGACTCTGTCAGGATCCGTGCAATTCCCTCGCTGACTGCTTTAAAATTGATCACTATGGCACCTGACAACTTCCAAAGTGACAATGAAGCGCTGCTTGTAGGCGATCCGTGCTTGAGCGAAGTCACTTATGGCACTGGTGAACCCATGTATGGACAGCTGCCGTGTGCGAAAAAAGAGGTGGATATAATTGGAGAACTTCTGCAGACCGTGCCTCTTACAGGAGAAAATGCAACCAAAGCTGAGGTGCTGAAAAGAATGAAGTCAGTTGCCTTAATCCACATTGCTGCACATGGGGATGACGAATGTGGAGAAATTGCTTTGGCCCCAAATCCCGAACGCACATCCCAGATCCCCGAAGAGGAAGATTACATGTTATCGTTGAGCGATGTTCAAGCAGTTCGCCTTCAGGCAAGACTGGTTGTGCTTAGTTGCTGTCATAGTGGCCAGGGAGAGGTAAAATCTGAGGGTATTGTGGGAATAGCCAGGGCTTTCCTGTGTGCTGGTGCCCGGTCTGTTCTGGTGTCACTCTGGGCAATCGACGACGAAGCGACCTTAATGTTCATGGAGAGTTTCTACCAACACTTGGCAGGTAGGAAAAGTGCAAGTACAGCTCTTCACCATGCTATGAAATCTCTTCAGGAGACAAAGAATTATTCGGCCATAAAATATTGGGCGCCATTTGTGCTAATTGGCGATGATGTCACCTTTGAATTTGGGGAGCTCGAACACGAAAAGAATGGTAAGTGCTATCTAAAAATAACTTTAATGACTGAATCGCTGTACTTTGTACATGTTTTTAATCAGGAAGTTGTCGAAAGGAGCAGGTACGTTCTTCACAGAGAAATGGCTTTAAAAACGGTTGCCAGAGTGGTTATTTTTACTCGAACTACTTTGGGTAATACCTGAATTAAATAATGTCTGCATCGGTGATTGTCTATTGCTTATGTCAAGTGAAGTGAGTTATTGAGGTCTTCAAGTCTACATGTCAAAGTAACAGTGAATAGGAATTGTTGCTATTAACTCTAGCACAAACAGTTAAATGAATGAATTAAGATAATTGTTACATTATTTACTTGTCAATCAGAACGAAATTCGTTATTGCCATTTAACCCACTTCTTGTTTCTTTCTTCCTTGTTTTGTTTTTTTCAGAAACGATGTCCAAAACGTGAAAAACTTACTTGGACTGTGATACGTCGATATGTTATTTTCCTTTCTTCGATTATATGAGTTATTGAAAACAATTCAATCATTGATACCTAAGTAGCAGTCAGACACAAGATATCATGCCAATTATAGTTAAAGTACCATGAGATTTCAGTAGTATTAAGATACTGTCCAAGTCCTTACATTTGTGCCTTGTTTTTGTAAGCATCTGTTCCAGGATTAGTTAATGACTTGATAGAAATCAGGGACTTGGCAAAACGGTTTGTTTCCATAACTGAGGATCTAGCCGTCGTGTAATTTTGGCCCTTGAAAATAACTCCAAGCTTTTGCAGTATGTTTCTCAGGTGACATGTATACTCTTTAGCCTGCTATACCAACTTTCCATTTACAATATCATTAAGTGACAGTTTCGGGGAATGTGTATTTTCTGTATTTCTGTAAGGTTGGCCAAAGCTAAATAAGCAAATTAATTGTTTCGGGAGGCAAATGTCTATAAGCTAAAAAACAACCTAGGAAAGTAGAAATGTTTGGAAATTACAAAAATTAATGTAGCATTCACATTTAAAATGATATGGAAATTCCTGAAACAAAACGCTTTATTCCCAAAGGGTTTGAATCGGGCACAACATTGAGTTAGCCGATTTGTTTATTGCATATTTTCCCGCAAAAATCGGTTCAAAAACAGACACTTTTCTGACGCTGATGAGGACTAGGACAATTTGGGTAAATCTAACTCTTGGGTGAAGGACTCTTGCTAGGGCCTAGTACGAAACAAATGGAAAGTTCTTTACTTTAAAGTTGTACATGTTGATTTTGTGATATTATTTTGTCACAGAGAGACTGGACCAATGCAAAATAGTTCAATGAAATGGGCGATTTCTTAAAACTTCTAGAAGGTAAAAAGGTGTGTGGTGTAAAAGTTGCCTGATCTCTTAATTAATTGTGTGCATTTTAAACCCCTGGGGAGGTGGGACCTTGCCCATGCATATGCTTGTGGAAATTGTTTTAATTTTGAAAATGGTATGACTACCCGAGTCACATCATTTCATACCATTTCGCTCCATTGCAAACGTTGGTCAGTAACTCTTGAGTTGACAAAGGTATTAAAGGGAAGCATCCCATCCTTTCTCCATGTTAAAACTGACAGCAGGATGGGTACCCACCTCCTAAACCGAGCACCCCAAATCGAGAGTAAGGTCTAAGGTCTACTTCTCCACTACCATAGTCACGTCGACCACGGCTGAACGTGCAAACAGATTCAATCCGAGCTAAAGTCTTTGTCTAGCTCTCCTCCACTTATGCAAATTTGGAGTATTTTGTACCTGTTATGAACGATCACTTCTTTCCATCCCTCAAACTGACATTTCCCTTTTTCTTCAACTTCTACGACGTACAGTCTACTTTAGACTTCAAATCTACTTCAACGAAACAAAGATTTTAAACAAGCTGAGAAGATTCAAAATAGGCGACGCAAATAGTTGAACCCGGATCGATGGCCTCACCTTGCAGTTTTCGATATCCAACGAGACAAGCCCCCGGAAAGTCGACTTTTTTAGAGTATTGACATAATAGTACCTAGCAAAACAATTGAAAGTTAACCGTCTTCAACGGGGTTTTTAGACCTAAATACTGTAGATCAGTGCGGCATAGCTTAGAAACGCTATTTCTTGTTGAACTAAAGCTGTCATTCTGCTTGTTTTCATTCTTTTTAGAGCGGTAAGCTTGTCAATATTAACATGGCATAATGCGTTGTGTAATTGTTACGAAATGTCCAATGTCAGTTTGAGGGATGGACATAAGTGTTGACCGTTATGAACTCGCATGTTCATTTCCAACTCCTTGATTATGGCGTCATGAGGTCGCCGAAACGTCGGAAGTTTAGCTTTTTATCGCTAGTTTTTACATAGAGGATATTACACGGTGGCGAGAAGATATTAATTTTATGTTCTCGGGGCTCCTTTTATTGCTAGAGACTTGTCCTCACAGATGGCAATAGTGGCAGTTTAGGAGTGGTAACCTCCAATTTAAGATCACCGCTTCTTCACTATTAACAATTTAAGAAATAGAGGACGTTTTCCGTGTTTCCATAGCCTCATCTAAACACGAGGGGGAGTTGGGAGAATTCGAGACAGTTATGCAAACCCGAGCCGCAATCGAGGGTTTGCACAACATGGAAACACAGAAAAAGTCCTGTATTGCTTTTATAAAATATTCCTCAAAGATGATTCGAAAAATGATGGAAAATGCTGTTTTTTTAACTTCTTGATTCAAACAGATTTTTTTATATACGCTCATATTTCCTACCAGCCAATCAAAACGCGCGTCTGGCTACATAACCAATCAAAATTCGTGTGATTTCACAGCCGTGTTTCCAACACAGCTATTGACCAATGTGAGTGGATTCCTCAAACCTGAAAACCTGACTGCTATATATTGTCTGTTCGGGTCCGTTATTTTGCTAAGGAGGACTTCAAGCAGGATCTTCAGGTATATGAATATTGGTCTTGGTAACATTCGCTTCATACTGAAATCTCAGTCAAACGGTCCAAAATATCATTATATTGGAGCGAGAAAACTGAATCAAGTAATATATAGACGACTTTCACTGTTATGCACGTTTCCAGGTAGTAGAATAAACAGCTTGAAATGTAGTTAAATTTTGTTAGCTTCATAGACACTACTGAAACGATTTACTCTCACCATTCGATGGAAATATATAAATCGATCCTTTGTTTTGAAGTTGTAACAGGGATCTCCTAGAAAGCCACGGTAGACAGATTAAACTTGATTTCCAGGCCCCAGTTGTTCAAACGATGGATAGCGCTATCCACCCGATAAATCACTTACCAGCGGATAAACACTAGCAAAACCAATTTAGTTATCCAGTGGATAGTGATTTATCCGGTGGATAGCGCTATCCACCCTTCGAACGACTGGGGCCAGGCGTTTATTCCACAGCAATGAGCGCGGGATAGCACTGCAAGCTCTCTTTCCCTTTGTAAAACTCCTGCATATAACTCACATATAAAACCCTGTTTAACGATCATGAGGTAAATCTGTTCTGATGGTGGAGCCAATATTAATACAATTTACCCTCTGGATCAAGATTCAAGTCCACAAAGTATCGCTCCCCTCGACTATGTTTTCCTTGTTAAGTCAAGTACGTCTAGTCATCAGCAGAAATCCTTGACTATTGCTACGTCATAGCCTCGTTGGCATACACAAAAACAAAGATGGCGGATTTCAATTAAAGCGTTATTGTTGGCTAGTTAAATACATTAAGCCCAAATGAGTGGTCAAGTATGACAATGCAGATAAAGAACTTTCGATTCAGAAAAACGTTTTCTAGCTAGGCCGTACTTCGGACTTCGGTTATCTAACCCGATGGTCGTGGGTTCAATTCCTACCCTGGTCAGAGTTGTTCTCTGTCATTCTGTAGACCCAATTCCATTAGTAGGGCCAATGCTCACATGGTTTACATGGGTAGAAAACAAGCATTTCACATTACCCTCTAATAGTCAAGTCCGTCAAGTTTATATGGCCGAGTTCTAATAGACCCTATGCAAAAATGGCTGCCTTTAAATTATTCTTTTGTTCATATTCAAAATAGCCCAACTAACCTCGTTTTTGAGACAAAAATTCTAAAGAATTTGTTATCCCGAACGAGGTTAGTTGGGCTATTTTGAATATGAACAAAAGAATAATTTAAAAGCAGCCATTTTTGCATAGGGTCTATACTTTGTGGAAACTGTAAATCAAACGTTATGATACGAGGGAAATACTGGGAGAAAATCCTTTTGGAGTCGAGTGAAGAAGCAGCGAATAGGCCGAGTTCAATATGGCAATATTCAGGCGTGGCTACGAGGCTTTATGGTCAAATTTCACGGTGGACTTCTGTTTTCTTTGTCTCGTAAGTCTCAAGGAAGAGTTCTAAACAAAACAATCTTGGAATTTAGCTAACCATGTGTGAATATTGACATATCGAACGTGTGCTATTAGGAATACGGGACTCAATCCCAGGCCACCTTAGAGGAAGGCGAATGCTTTCACTGCGCCACACCTTTTCCCCTAAAGACGAAAATTGTTGTGAAAAAAATTGGGAAACCAGGAATTTAGCAAAGTGTTTATAGGATTTAGAACTCGTGAGCAAAGGCCAACCAAAAGATCTAACTTTGCATTCCGGTCTGACGGGTTTGCAGCTAATAATATACCTTTTCCTGTCTTCAAGTAACTCGTGAAAGTTGTTCTGAAAGAGAACCTTTGCAATAAGCCTCCATCTCTGTTGTCGTGTGACGGTTGTCGAAATCTTCTTCTCTGGACTACACTCAGAACCGGATGAAAAATATAAATTACCATCTGGGAAACAAGAAACCTGAACCCTTGTTTATCAAGTTGACTTGGAAGCACCATTGACCTTCCTTCTCTGGGTCTCACTTGGTATATTAAAATTTACTTTCCGTCGAGTGGGCGGAAGTGTCGTAAAAATTCGCAATGCATGGGTTACGATAGAAATTTGTTTGGCGTTTACGGCCAAGGCAAACGGCAGGCTTCTTCATTTCAAAAAAGCTATTCCCTTTTCTTGAGAATTTGCTGTCTCCCTCTTGTTTTTTAGAATATGTTAGATAAGTGTAGCGAACAGGCAAGAAAAAACCGAAATCAAGCTTACAAGTTCCCAGATTTTTGGTAGAACCTTAAACTTCAGCCTGCCGTTCGCTGTAAATCCTTGGAGACCCAGACGCACTCCAGTGGGGAAGGGAGAAAGGGGAAAAAAATTTCACAATCAAGAAACGGGAGAAAGGGGAAAAGAAAACGTTTTCACGATCGAGAAAAAGAGAAAGGTGGATGTTAAGGAAAGGAACTTTATTTAAGTGTCTAGTCTTCTAGCGCTGGAGCAATAATTGGGGACACTGTAAACTAAAATCAACAATTAACACAAACCAAATTAAATGCTGGGTTTGAGTAGAGGGAAAAACCGGAGTACCCGGAGAAAAACCTCTCGCTGCAGAGTAGAGAACTAACAAACTCAACCTACATATGACATCGAATCTGTGAAATGAACCCGGCCCACATTGGTTGGAGGCGTGTGCTCTCACCACTGCGCCATGCTTGCACCCCATAATGATGTATACGTATGTCATTTGAAGCCTTTCGTTGTACAGGATGTTGGGTACTTGATCAAAAAAAAAAAAGGAACGGGAAACGCAAGTGCGGCTTCTTCTTTTCAGTACCGTTACAACCTATCGCGACTCCAGCGAGTGACTATCACAGCAACAATTAGCTCAAAATTTTAGGGAAAGCACTATGAAGTGTGTTGCGTAACGTTTAAACAACAATTGCTCCCACCCTCCAGCGAAGAATTATCCATTTCTGGGACTTTTGTCGGAAAGGTATTTGTGTGTCATGCTTCCTAAAAGGTCTTTTTACGATATTTGGCCTAAAGGGAATTAACAAAATCTGTGAAACGTTACGTCAGTTGAACCCGACTTCAGGTACGACTGCCCCGGAATATTAATTGATGAATGCTCCAATCTCAGCTACCACACGTTAATGACTCAAAATCATGATTATTCCCACAGAAATATCCAATAGTGTATTAAGAAATGCTATATCTGCGAATATTTAAGAATTATTCTACAAGGGCGCGCTGGATATGAAGTGATAGATAACGTGCCTCGTTGGCTATAATTATTTTATATCCAGCAAGCCCGAGTAGAATAATTGTTTGAATTAAAACTCCGGCATCAACAACTCTTCTTTGGTGTTCCCTGGGGTAGTATTGTCGACTAAAGCATCGATTTATGCCTCGGTCAATTCCGGTCAAAAACTGCTTTTGTCGACCATGTTTTTCTCTGAGCTGCAAAATGTTTTCAGCTCGCTTTATTGCTGACGTGTTCCTTAACCATATAAGGTATAGCAGAAATAGTTAGC
>NC_090879.1:52198841-52203841 GCF_036669935.1 Montipora foliosa
GCGCAAAACAAGGTAGCGGCACAAAAAGATATTTATACAAAGTGCATAACAGAGGTTCTTTTAAAAAGAATTTACAACGTTTTTAGGCAGTAAACTGGAGGCAAAAACGGAAAAGAAAACGGTACGTTTTGAGGACTGCCTTGGGGTGCATTCCTTTCGGATGATCCGAAAAGGGATCACTTATCTAAGATCACTTGAATCATGGTGCTTCAAAGGAACTGAAAATCCTTTCCCAGAGTGGATTTATCGGAACCTCTGATGCACCGTGATCCAAGTGATCTTGGATCAGTGATCCTTTTTCGGATCATCCCAAAGGATCGCACCCTTGATCAACACGAACGAAAGAAAAGAAGGACGTCGTCATTCAGTTTATATTGCTCAACTAAACAGTTGAAGTGTAATCTGCGAATTCTTGTTTTTGCTCCGACAAAATCCCCTTTCCATCTCCTCCGTCTATTTCCGACGAAGTCTGGAAGTGGCTTTCCTCCTGTCTCGGGTAACAACATTGCGATTACCCCAGCGGCGAATGATGTGGCGCCGAAGACGATCGGTGGAACCCAAACGAGTCCTGTAGCATCCTGTTAAAACAATAAAGAGCGAAGCAATACAAACAATCAACTGGCACAAAGTCTTTAAGGGGGTGTTCCTCTTAACTACAAGCCTGTTGCTAAGAACGAAATTCTGCCACCGAATGTCAGCGGTGTTCTCGAGGACAAGTGCCGCCCGCGACTGACCACCAAAAAGGTGGGAAATATGAAACGTTTAACTCTTTGAAAAGCTGAGTAAAAGAATTAATTTTATCTATGATCCTTTGTTTATGTTCTTGTTTGGGACATTATGTCCCTTTGAGACAGCAACAGCTTCGTTTACCGAACAAATATGCGAATTGTCGGTCGGTGGGTTCAGTGACAGTTCAAGAACTAAACATTTTGAGAAAGAGCCGTATAATACTGACAAGCACCCTTATGCGCCACTTCCTTGCGTTTTACACAGTTCCAAATTCGGATTCCCAACAGTTAAAATGTTGACGTACGTGAGAGGAAAATCCTAGGTATCACGTACAGAGCTGAGAAGATTCTGGCGTTCCACATTAGGAGAACGCATACTATTTGTGTCGCCTTTTTTATGGATGCTCTGCGATTTCAGGGTTTGGGCCACATCTTCGACTGGTTCGCCTCGATTTCATGTAAGGGCCTCGAGCCTATGTAGTAAAGGTATTAGCCAACTTCAACTGTCCAGTGTTTTCAGGCTCAAGATTGTTCAATTCGTTTCGGCCATCGCCATTGCATCAAGTCCATTACCAAAATGTGGAGCTACCAAACCTTGTTAATGAACGAAATGATATATGAAATGGATCATATACTAAGTTTATATACTGAACAAACATCATATACGACATAGTAAACATCATAAACAAAACATCACATACTGAACATATATATGAATCACACACTGCCTGGGAGAACCCCATATGTACATGCTACATATGCTACATCGTTACTTATGGAACTTCACTAGCTGCCGGTCGAGCAACGTATTATTTTTACGCTTTTGTTATTAGTTTGTCTCTGAATAATTAAGCACCTCTTTACATTAATGAATAATAATATCGTTACAGTCCAAGTCGTAATCTTAGATCCACAAACCACTGACTCCTTGTCATCCCCAGGTCTAATCAAAGGATCAATGATGACAGAGCATTTTCTGTGGCAGCTTCGAAGTTATGGAATGCTCTGCCCATCACCGTTAGGCAAAGTAGTTCACTCGCTATTTTTAAGAGGAACGTAAAGACTCATACAGTGTCATAGTGCTGTTATTATTATTATTATTATTATTATTATTATTATTATTATTATTATTATTAGTAGTAGTAGTAGTAGTATTATTATTATTACTAGAGATAGAACGCACTTTACTAATCCATGATTATTACTTGTTATTAAGTTCAGACAGTAACGTCAATTTTTGTGGAAGCGATCTTCCTCTTATCTAGGTGAGATGGAGGTATATTAATAATAAAATCACTCCTTCTCTTACCAATATATACGGAGCAGCCATTCCTCCACTTCGAGCACACAGTCACGAAAAACCTACTCTTATGGTTCTTTAAACAATCAAGCATCATCGAGGACAGTGAAAATAATGCACAAGAGGAAAAAAAACGATGTGAAAATCCAAGATATTAACTTCACGGTTAATTTTAACTTGTTGAAAAATTTACAGATTCTTACCAGATCACTGTTGGATAAAGTTCAGCGGTGTGGATGTATATCTGATGATAGACAGCAGAGATCGTAAACTTGCCGATCAAAGCCAGAGTCATCACGAGGGCAATGTATTCTTCTTGTTTTCCTTGGTCAAAAGAAAATCATGTCATCATACATGTCTTTCTTAGCGGACTGAGTTAAACAAAAGCGGCTACTTATTTAGTGCACAGTATGGAGAGTTCTTTTTCAATGGTCCACTTCCGAGTTCTGTTTGCCTTAAAAACGAGATTTGGTGCGAATTTAAAATCATAAACGGAAATAAGGTTAATTCTATGAAGATACTTCACTCAGTTTGATTTGAATGATTTTGCTGACAAACTCGTTTCGAAACGGAGGGAGCCAGTCATTACGTGCTTGTCAGTATTAGGGTGCGTTCGACTGATCCTATTCCGGAATAAAAATACGGAGAGTGATAATTCAAAACGGTATGTTTGGCGTTTTGAAGCAACAAGGATAATAAAGGTATGTTTAAAATAGCATTTTAGCAGGTGTTTGATAACTTTAATGGGAATCTCCGTAAAGACGAAGGTTTTCTCAAGTAATGTTTAAGAAACTCGCAGCAGTGTTTAATCGGGTTTAAAAACACGAGGCGTAGCCCTTAATGATTGGCTTAAGGTGATTCCCTTGTTTTGCACCGCGCATCTCATACTGCGCATAACATTGCGACTTCGGAGATGATGGAATTTCACGCCGGCCATCTAAAGAGAGGCAGCAATGTCCCCTTTTGCTGTTCAAGAGCTTTTAAGTGCAATCATGATAATTCTTCTCGGTTAAGGTGTTGTTTTGGAACTCGCCCCAGTCCTTTCGCGGAAAAAAGATCACTTTGAAGCTGAAATTGCCTCCTTGCCACCCATTTATCATCGTGTTGCGAAGAAACGAGCACGGGGCCCCCCCCCCCCCCCCCCCATTTTTAGTGGTTTTATTTAATCGTAATAGGTACACGGAAAACATATTTTAAGACATATTTTAAGGAGAAAAAAAGTTGGATGGTAGAAGTTGTAGTATTTACATATAAATGAGGTGAAACTGCATTTGGAGACCGACACTGAGTGCAAGGTGATGACTGTAAACAATACCAGTCACTATATTTCAACTTTTTTACTGAACCAGTCACTGATCAGAATTCCCCACCTCATCCTGTCGTTCTCTTGATCTTGGGTGCACCTTTTCCCTAGCACCAGAATTGTCATTTTCATCAAACAAGTGAATAGCTGTTCCATCAGCCACAATAATCCTGTCACACTCAAGGCGTCCAGTCACTCAGCGGGTCGCGGCAGCTGAACGACAGTTCCTTCTCCCATGCTGTTGCCATTATCAGATCCTCTGCTACTGTTACCACATTTTGCTGATAGTTTCTGATGAGTTTTCGTGTCATCTGTATGCACTGGGCGATCTCTAGAACCCACAGGAACCGGTGCTGTGACAAAATTTAGTGCAATGCAATGCAATACAATCTCAGCATTAAAATCTCAGCACTGCTACAGTAAAATTACCTAAAAGTATTAAAGGATGATTTTAAAAAGTTTTGAAAAGTGCAAAGTAAGCAGTGGCAAAATAAGACCTACATGTACCATCTTGGACAGAACTCGTTGGGAAAATTACCCCTCGATTAAATAACAACAGGAACTGTTTGATCCTCAATTGCAACTGCTGTTCCTCCATCCTCGATCCTCGCAAGAATCGAGACTTGAAAGAGACTGCACGGTACTGTAATTTCACGATAGACACTGATCGGGAATTATTTTGTTCCTGCTCAGAATGACATCCTTTCATAAACTAGACAGGGTAACAATGACCCCAGCAAACACCTATAACTAAGTACTATTATTTATTACCCAGATAACAACATTTGGAAGTATTATTACAAGGTTGTTTGGCTTGATTCTTGATTAGAAGAGTTCGACTAACCTGTCTGAATTTCAGCCACTTCACAATGATTCACACGATTTTTTCCATTCTCTTTTAGCTTTGAAAGAGCTTCACTCAGCATTTTGCCCTCTTCTTCTTCCTTTTGTTGTCGTTCTATACGATGTTGCCTTGCACGCTCCAATTTCTACTATTCCTTTCCTTGCAGATGCCTTGCGATTTCCTTCAATAGCAAAAAAAATAATGTCAGATATCTATTTTTGTTTAACAGCCACTTCCGCCCGCTCTTAAAGTTAAGAGCAATTGTTTGAAATTCTTTAAATTTCATTCTTTTGTCTGAGGCCACGCAACATGAAATTTCAAGCATCCCAAGCAATTATTACACCCACAACAGTCATAAAGAAGCAATACTAGTGCAATAATATTGTGCTGCAGAGGTGATGCTTAATTACCCTTTTGTGGGTAAATACATTGAGAAAACTTTAAGTGATGGAGAAAACCTGACTTCTGCTGGCATTCAGATCTAACAAAAACAAAAGTTTGTCTTAAAAAAATTATACTGTAAAATCCCACTTTGTTATCTGATATTGCAGAAATATTTTAGGTTTGACTCAAGTTCCTGTCATTCTGCTTGACTGACTGTCAGTCACATTACGGAGCTTACATCTAAGCACACAATGACATTGCAGAGTCACAGACGGCAACTGGTTGTTAGCTGTTTTCCTTTTTAACTTGTCTTGGCACAACTACGTTTACACTGCTAAGTATCCTCTAACAATTAGAGACGATTAGTTTAAAAATTTAAGAGACCACAGTTGTCTGTCCTGGCCTGCGAAATGATCACTTCTGGTATCCGTCCCAAAAACA
>NC_090879.1:52218841-52233841 GCF_036669935.1 Montipora foliosa
TGGAATACTTCATGCACTTACATACTAGCCAGAAAAAAAGCTAGTAGCTAGTAATTTGCTAGACAGGCAACACGCCGATAGGCCAGGGGATACATATATCACTATGATTGCGGTCACCAGTGATATGTGTATCCCCAAGATATATTTTTGTTTTAATAACAATTTCGATTCATTTATATTTCCAGTAGATTGTTTGATGTTTGCTACAGTACTGGCCCATAAGAGTATTATCAGCCAAGGCATGTCATATCATTATTCGAGTCGCAAATGCTTCCAAGCAGCAAAATCTTAATTTTCCGTCACAAATCTCATGTAAAATGCAAGTAACAAAGACCTTCTTTGAGAATTAGACCATGCTACTCAATTATGCAAATTTGTGAAAACTCAATATCCAGACAAGCACAGCACTAACTTCCATTTATAAAGGAAATGATCCAATTCAATTTTTCCATCTAAATGAAATTAAAAATATCCAAGAGATTTTAAATTATTAAAAAATTATTGTGACCATGAGCTTTGACGATACATATTCGAACTCCTTACAGAATTAAGGTGTGAGCGCTCAAATTTCAGAAATAAAAAATGTAGCTACTGGCATATTCATAATTATTATTCAGGAGTATTTATGGTAACGATCATTTTTCAGTCTGCCATGTCTAATATCTTTTGTTGTCAAGTGGTTAATACACCCTATGCAAAATGAAAAGGGACTGGGAGCGATACGTGCGAGAACGAGGCTAGTTAGGCCAAGAAAAAATGGCCGCCTGATGCGAAGGGCGCCAAATTTTAAATATGCCGGCAAATTGTTGTGTTCCCAAATGCACCAAAAAGCTGTACAGGACTGAAAATGGAAAGAAAATTTCCTACTTCAAGTTTCCAGATGATGTGAACCTCAAGAAACGTTGGCTGCATGCTATTCGTCGCGACGAATGTAAGGATTTTACTGTCAACCAAAACACGAAAATTTGCTCTCGTCACTTTAAACCTGAGGACTTTGTTACATGTAAGTCTGTCGGAGGCCAGCGTATTTATGTCAGGGAAGGGGTCGTGCCGTCACGTTTTTCTTGGTCACAAAGTTCTCCGCTAAAGAGAAAGCCTCCTAAGAAACGTATGTTTACGTCAAATACAGACACAGAGTTGATAGTATCTCAAACAACTAGTGCAACTGAAACCAACGCTGATAACTGCACTTCATCGGCGGCTGGTAGCTCTGCTGATCATGACGTGCAAAACGACACGGATACGCAAGGAAACACGACAGAAGATTTCAAAGAACTTCTCGAAAACAAAGAACTTCTCGAAAAACTGAAGAGTTTGGAGCTTGAAAATGCTTCGCTAAAGGCTGAAATAGGAGTTTTGAAACGTCAGAAGGGTCTTGCAGATTCTCGCGTTTTTCAGTTGCGAAATTTTACCTCTGACGAGGACATCGCCTTTTACACCGGCTTTCCTAACTTTGCTACATTTAATGCTGTATATGAATTTTTGAACACTGGAACGAATGGGGAGAACATTAGGTACTGCTCGTCAAAAGAAAGAAGTGTCCCAAAGCGTTTTTATGATGAGAACGAAAATGAAACCGAAGAACCAGAGGAATGCACTCACAAAGGTAGAAAAAGGAGTTTAGAAGCAAGAGAGGAGTTTTTCCTTGTACTCTGCAGACTAAGAAGGGGATTTGCAGAAAAGCATCTGGCTCACTTGTTTCATATCTCTCAGTCAACAGTGAGCAGGATATTCCTGTCCTGGATAAATTACTTGTATCTTAAATTTGGTCAGGTATCTATATGGGCAAATAAGGAGGTTGTTACAGTTACTATGCCAGACAGCTTTAAAGACAAATACTCTTCCACCCGTGTAATAATCGATTGCACAGAGATTAGATGTCAGATGCCTTCCAGCCTTCTTTTGAATTCGAAACTGTTCAGCTCGTATAAAAACCACGTAACTCTGAAAGGCTTAGTTGGAATTGCTCCTAGTGGAGCTATAACTTTTATCAGTCAACTATACAGTGGAAGTATTTCCGATCGCGAAATTGTTGAGAGAAGTGGTTTTCTGAAGTTAGATTTTGATAAAGGTGACACTGTGATGGCCGATAAAGGCTTTACAATTGAAGATCTCCTTCCACTGGGTGTGAACCTAAACATTCCACCTTTTCTAGGGTTGTATACCCAAATGACAGCACAAGATGTTATCAAGACCCAGGAAATTGCCTCAGTAAGAATACATATCGAACGAGCTATTAACAAAGTCAAGAACTTCCGCATTTGGGATAGTGTCGTACCACTTAGTCTATTTGGGGTGGTAAATCAAATGTGGAGTGTCTGTGCCTTTTTGTGTAACATGCACGATCCTCTTATTTCCACGTAACATTTAGGCAAAGCAATAATGCCTTCTACAGAAGACAACATTATTTAATAAAAGCGCCAGACCCTAATGTTATGTCTCAGAAAGAGCACAGATTTGGTAAACTAGGGTTTCAGCATCTTTGTGCGCTAGGAGCTAGTAAACTGTCATTTATCTTCGTACAGTCATTGTGCCGCTCAAGAACTGAGAATAAAGAAACTAATCTTACAAAAGTTTTATCTTGAAAGACATCAAGGTTGATACTCTGTTTTAGACATGTGTCATTGCTACAATTTAACAACAATGACACGCTTTTCTAATGTTTACAGAATATTAAAGCGGCTGGCTCTATAAAATGATTGAAGTAGCAGTTCTTAAGGCATTCATTCAATGTGTCCCAGAACTGAGGATCAAATGTGATCCTCTCTACACTCATGCCTTTGCTGGTGTAAATTACAAAATCACACCAGCTAGCCCCTGTAACAGCAAGTTGACCCTGTATTTGAAAGTAGTACTGATGTCCCCTTTTCAGTCTTGGCTGTCCATTTACATTTTCTGCAAAGAAACTTTCATCTGCACATGCATCTAAGGGACTTACATGAAACTTAGTGAAGGGACATTTAACCTCTACTAGTCCAAAAGGCTTACTACAACTATGATCAATGACCTTGCCATCTGGCGATGCTGCCAAAATTGGACAGGCCATACTCACAACAAGGCCACTTTTTAACACTGTAACTGGATTCCTAGCTGCAAACATATATTTTCCATATTCTTTCAAGGCTACAGGTTCATAGGTTTTCCCGTGTTCTGTCTGCTTGGAAGTAAATGGCTTGGGATGAAGCAGATTGTTTACTAAAGAGGCATGATTTCTTTTCCTTTTTGCAATGGTGTGGAAATTAGAAGCTGTAAACCGAAATTTTCTTTCAGCATTCCATTCTTGGCAGGCTGCTTGTTCTCTTGTAGTCTTCTCTATGTTATTGAGCTTTACCTCATCAACAGTCAAATGATCCAGGAGTGCTTCTTGGTTCCTGCTCAAACCATCTGGCTTTTTGTACTGTTCAGAATGTTGCAAAGGAAATGCAGGAAACGCAGATATAGCATTTTGGTCATCATTACCATCATTGCCGTCTGCTCTAGGCACTGAGTCAATATTGCAGAAAACTTGAAAATTGGACTCGGAAAACTGTAACTGATAACTTGCGTATGAACCACTCGGAGATTTTCCAAATTTTGTTTCCTGTAAGTTAGTACCACCAGGAGAAATGATTTAAGACAGGGCAAATTTAGGATTGATCTTTTGAAGCTTGTCTTTCAACATAACTTCATCTGCTGTTTGTGTGCTCAAGTTTTTCCTAGCTTCATACAATAAACACCTCACACCACTATCTAATCGCTATCTAATTTGGACCTCTTTTCATTGAGTTCCATGACAGGTTGGGGCTTGATTTTTGCCCTCTTGCAGGTCTGTGCCACAGCTGTAAACTGGAGGTGCATGCCTTAGGTTGTGCCATATCAGATTCATGGTCCAACTCCTTGACATTTTGACAGCTATACAAGCTAAACTTACAAAGTTTCATCATAAGTGCAAGTACATGATTACAAAAGCCAGCAGATCCCGCCACGCACGTACATGAAGCATACTTTACACTTCCACTCACTAAACAAAGTGCAACTTTTAATTTATGAGGGGCTTCATTTTTTTTTAAGCTATGATGACACAAACATTGAAAAAAGAAATATTCATTGTCACTAGCAGCAACTACGTCCTTCAAGTATTCGTCTTCAAGGAACGTCTTGGCTTTTCTCATGCTTGTTGGAACTGTATGGCTCTGTTTACTTCGGTCAATGTTTTTTCCAGACTGAGAGACATACAAATCCATTTCGGCCTTTGTAAACAATGGCATTCGTTGTAAGCTTGTTGACCACCCAGTCGATGGAAACCTTACAGTACTTTAGCAACGGATCATTTCGAGTTTGTAATTTTTCTTGTCTCTGCTTTCGACGCGTGTAAATAAGGTTCTTGTCCGGATCCACAACATCTTTATCACGACCAGAAGCCACATATTCAAGTACTCTACGGAAAAATTAGCACACCAGTTAATTGTGCAGAAACAGGTAAGCGACGGAAATAAACATTAAATCTCCTGATCTCTACATCGAATACTTTTAACCAAGTACAGTATAAAAAAGCCCTTATTATTACGACTACTGAGAAATACATCGATAAGCTTACTTGCCTTTTTGCTAACTGTGCCTTTGTTTTTAATCCTTTTGCCGGGTCGCCACGACATTTTAACCACAAGCGAAGCTCATCCGTGGTGAGTGTTGTAGGATTTCGTCCTTGAAGAGATGCTCCTGGTATATCGCCCTCGGAAAGACGGCTGGCACTTACAGTTTGATCAGCAGCCATTTTTACCACGAGTAAACAGAACAAGGCCCAACTAGCCTCGTTCTCGCACGTATCGCTCCCAGTCCCTTTTCATTTTGCATAGTGTGTATAGAGAATCCAATATTATATATTATAATAAAGTTTCTATATAACGCGCGCTCTCATTGGTTTAAACAGCGTGCTTTATGAGAGTACAAAGCACGGAACAAACGAAAGCTCACGCCATCATCCGCAGAAACGCCAGATGAATTTCCGAATTTTACCTTGGGTATTATTGAAGCTGTCAGTTAAAGGCTTGCTCAGATATTCTGTCAAGTGCTTTGGATGGAAGACCTCAACCGTCGCCCGGTCCAGCAGTTCTTTCAAGCTCAGAAAGTCCTCACGCTGGAGTTCTTCATTTACAAAATTCCCAACAGGTTTTCAGATTCCAGCCGCAAGCAATGAACAGTTTGTTTTCCAGTTGTCATGTCGGAAACGTGCAGGTTTTCATGGGCAACAATTCGGCCGGTTTTCACTGAACTTAATCATTTAGATCCTCTTTTTTGCTGTTTTTTACGGACTGAAACCGAACATTGAGACACTTGTTTTTCCATAAATTCGAATTTTGTGTGATTTCTGTCAAGCCACTTTCCAGTTGATTGATGTTTTGACAAGCCTTTGCTTCATTAACCAATCAAATAATCTTAAACATTCTTACAAGCGCGCTGATTGGTCCAAAGTAGCGTGCTTTATCAGAGTATAAAGCACTGTGCTGACGACATCTCAGTTCGCCACAAGCAGCGCGCGCTTTGAAAATAAAGTAGAATTTTTGAAGAAAATTACTTGTTTTTTATCATAAAACAAATAAAGAAGCCTTGACTGTGCTCTGTTCTGTTGTAAAGCACTTAGGAAGCGGCTAGAGCACTCAAGAAGTAGGGAGAAACACTCGCCTATCGGCTCGTGTTTCCCCCTACACTTGTTTCATGCTCTAGCCGCTTCCTGCGTGCTTTACAACAGAACAGAGCACAGTCAAGGCTTCTTTATTTGTTAATTATAATAAAGTTTCTATATAACGCGCGCTCTCATTGGTTTAAACAGCGTGCTTTATGAGAGTACAAAGCACGGAACAAACGAAAGCCCACGCCATCATCCGCAGAAATGGCAGATGAATTTCCGAATTTTACCTTGGGTATTATTGAAGCTGTCAGTTAAAGGCTTGCTCAGATATTCTGTCAAGTGCTTTGGATGGAAGACCTCAACCGTCGCCCGGTCCAGCAGTTCTTTCAAGCTCAGAAAGTCCTCACGCTGGAGTTCTTCATTTACAAAATTCCCAACAGGTTTTCAGATTCCAGCCGCAAGCAATGAAGAGTTTGTTTTCCAGTTGTCATGTCGGAAACGTGCAGGTTTTCATGGGCAACAATTCGGCCGGTTTTCACTGAACTTAATCATTTAGATCCTCTTTTTTGCTGTTTTTTACGGACTGAACCGAACATTGAGGCACTTGTTTTTCCATAAATTCTAATTTTGTGTGATTTTCCAGTTGATTGATGTTTTGACAAGCCTTTGTTTCATTAACCAATCAAATAATCTTAAACATTCTTACAAGCGCGCTGATTGGTCCAAAGTAGCGTGCTTTATCAGAGTATAAAGCACTGTGCTGACGACATCTCAGTTCGCCACAAGCAGCGCGCGCTTTGAAAATAAAGTAGAATTTTTGAAGAAAATTACTTGTTTTTTATCATAAAACAAATAAAGAAGCCTTGACTGTGCTCTGTTCTGTTGTAAAGCACTTAGGAAGCGGCTAGAGCACTCAAGAAGTAGGGAGAAACACTCGCCTATCGGCTCGTGTTTCCCCCTACACTTCTTTCGTGCTCTAGCCGTTTCCTGCGTGCTTTACAACAGAACAGAGCACAGTCAAGGCTTCTTTATTTGTTAATTAAAAATCCTTGTGCCATATCAGGTACGCATCAGTTGCCACATGCTTAGATTTGTGATCTGAGTCAACGAAGGCAGTCATGAATGTAAAAGATTTTATAAAGAATGTATTATTTCGTTCTAAGCATACAATGTTATTTGCCACAGGCTTAAATATAAGAGCATTAAAAAAAAGCAGTCACAAAATTAATGCAAAAGATCTTTAATTGCAGCATTTGTCACAAGCAAGCATTTCAGTAGCAATCCAGAAAAGTTTGGTGGAAAAATGGCAAGGAAGCCCAACAGCTTATAAAAATGAAAAATTTCATCAAAAAAGGAAAAAAATTACAAGAATGACATCAATCAGATACTGTAGGTAAAACAACATTTTAGAAATAATGTGGATGAAGGCAATTGCATATAGGCAAAGATCAACAAATTAAAAATGAAAGGAAGACAGGGAGAAAGAGGACTGAGAAAATGGACATTCAGGGTAAAGGTACTTTAATCTTCAACTTGATTAAATTTCAAGGTTGAAACAATTATAATGTGCTCATTGAATTTTAAACTTCTGGGCCAAGCTTACCAAAAACGTGGACCCAAGGTGATGAAATAAAGAAAGATTAGTTTAATCTAAGAAGCTGATCAGAAGAAATTGTAAATTCCCAACAGTAAGTCATCTAACACCTTAAGAAATAATTTTACAGGTTTATTCAGACAAATTATTCAACTTTAAATCAAACATCATTCCGCAGCTTTCACTTGTCTATGAAACATAACCACAGTTTGTCCCCCAAATCACTTCAGCTCTGCACAGCTCAATACATGTATCTAGTCTAAGAATTATCTACTCAGTTCTTGTTTTAAGGTCACACCTCACTCAAAGAAATAATTCTTTACACCTAAACTTAAATTTAACTGCTTATCATAACTTCTTTAATTAATTTAAACACTATAATCTTACTTTTTGTGTAATAATCATACATGTAAGAAATTTATGCAAAATGCTTTTCTTTGCTCAACTACACAGACATGAGAAGAAAACAAAAAGAAATAAACAGGAATTTTGTTGTTTCTGGATGTGCATGCATTCACAATTAATTACAAGAAGAAATCATGAAAAGCTCTAGAAAAAATGTAATAAAAGATTCACTTTTACTACTGTAGCTGCAGTACCTTGCATATGGGAAACAAAAACAATATTATTGCAAAAGCCAGATAAAGTTGACCTGAGGCAAACAGAAACAAAGGTTTTTTATCTCACCTCAGATAAAAACCATGGCCAACATGAAGTTTAAAGAAGTTTGTTATTTTCGGCCTAAAGAATGCTGCCTTGTGTCAGCCACATGACCTTTTACCTAGAGTACATACATGTATGTACATTTATGGAAGTCCAAGGTCTAAAATACTTTCAATGATAACCTTTTTTATACCAAGTACCGGTACAATAATTAAAACTGAGAAATATTGAAAGCTGTAGGGATACTTGAAGCCTGGTTTTTAAGTTACAACATTTGAAGATTGCATACTGTACTTGTAAAGTGATTCTCTTTTTTTTTTTAATTTGGGTAAAGGTATTTTTGTCAACACAGCCAAATTAAAAAAAAATTGTAAAGAACTCTGAAAACAGAAAGCAAAACCTGGGATGAGAAGAGAGATCAAAGGTTTTCAAAGTTTTTTTTCAGAATTGTTATTTTTGCAGGTCCTACACCAATGTCTACATGTAAGTTCAAGGTGTTGGCTACTACAGCTGCACTCAGATTAAAAAAGAGTACCCGGTAATTCACGACCTTGTTAATATATATGTTCAGGTCATTTTGTTTGTTAGGTTAATTTGCAACCAAACTAGGGCAACTTGTTTCAACCTAGACTGTCCATTTGGGGCAGGTATAAAACACAGGTCTCAGGTCATTGTTTTACCAATAGATAGCATCTTAAACATGCATTAAAGCTAGCCTTAAGCCTAATTAGGCCTAAACAAACATTTCAGGCCTAATGTTTGCATTTGTGAACGGTTAGGGTTGTTTCCGAATTGGTATAATTTGGTAAAACATTGACCTTTGACCTGTGTTTTCTAACTGCCCCAAACTGACAAGACAACTTGATCTAGGTTGAAACAAGTTGACCCATAGTTTAAAACAAAATGACCTAGTTTGGTTGCAATTTAACCTAAGGAACAAAATGACCTACAACATATATACATGTATGTACATGTGTGTACATGTACGCAAACAGCCCACACCCAACATTAAAACATAGGTGCATGTCTTTAATTCATAAAAATTTTTCAGTTCACTAACATATTGATGGGGCAAAGGACCACTTGTCTGTGCCTTCACTTCAGTGTACACTACATTTTTTACGATTAGTTCAAGCAGGTAATCGAGGCCATCAAGACATCTTTAAGAAAAGATGTGAAAAGCCCGACAATGGTGTTTTACATTGAAGATTACACATTGCAATAAACATGACAGGCATACACATAAAATTAATAAATTATTATTGGAGTACTTTACTGACTGAATGCCAAAATGGCCACCAACAAACTATAATTCTTTTGTCTTAAAGTTTGTGTTAATTAGGCTAACTTCATGTAGCCTCATTAACACATAAAAAATTGAAAGAATTTGGGCTGTAAAACGAGGCTACTTAAGCTAATTAACACAAAGACAAAATAATAATTTGTTGGCAGCCATTTTTGCATTTGGTCAATTGGCATCAAATGAGGAAGAACTGCTGGTCTGTGAGCCTCGCAAGTTTAATACAGCTGATTCCAAGTAAAGTATTTGTATCATTGCAGACAGCAAGAGATAAATTATTGAGATCTGCAAAAAATCAAAACCTCAACTAAGTTTATTTGAGACATTAAGATCTGAAGACTGCAGCCAAGAAGATAAAGCTGACAACAGCTATTTCTCTGACTCCCAGCTATTATCTACATGTACATACTGTACCAGTATATGTAAATTTCCTACTAGTAAAAAATGTATATCAAAGAAAGCATACATGTATTAACTTACATGTTGTGCACTTCAGCGACGGGCAAGATTTGTGCATTTCTTACTTCTTCCAAGTACATGTATGTAATTTTTGCTGCCTTCACATCTTCACGGACAGTTTTTCTTTCACTGCGATTTCTGAGATAATGATTTCCGACTGAAAAGAAGAGACAAGACTTGAGTAACAACAAAGACAGTTAAGCCTACAGCATTTTATTTTTTGCTATTTAATTTTTAGTTCCATCATTGGTATTCACTGCCTGATGCATACCTGCCAACTCTCCCGGTTTTCCCCGGGAGTCTCCAAGTTTTTCATCAAATCTCCCGGTCTCCCGGTTAAGCCACCAAATCTCCCGGGAACTACCTACCGTGGCTTTTTTCCAATTTTTTTTCACTAATAAAGCAAGAACTGGATTTATTGCTCTTATTTAGTGCTTTTATTAATGCTTTTATTTAGTCGGAAAATGTAAATCAGCAGGAGCAGTCAAATTTATTTATATTTAACGAGTATCGTAACTGGTCAGAAATAAGCCAATCATATTGCACAATACATAGTAGAAAATTGGCGCCGTTTTCGCACACTGTTTACATCTGATCTGTCGAAGCGAAGATGGCATGGATTTCGATTCACTTCAAAAGGAATTCTTAGGCACCCCTCCCTCGGGTTTTGAGCGGGTGAAAAACCTTGCTTTGCAGAAAGTGGAGAAGATTACTTCTCTAGCTGGCGTCCAGCCATTTGCAAACACACAAGGTAAGCTACTTTTATGGATGTTCTTTTGAAATTTGAGTGGGCTAGAGCTGCAAGTCACCATGCCAAATAGTTTCCATAAAACTTTACTTCTGAAAAATTCATGAATTGGAAACTTTTCTGATTTTCTAGTGCCTAAAGTTTCCAATTCATGAATTTTTCAGAAGCGCAGTTTGTAAAAACTATTTTTATTTAAATCACTTTTCCACGATCATGACTAAAACACCACACGAGTACATACGGGTAACATACGAGTAACATACGAGTAACATACGGAACATACGGACACATACGAGTAACATACGACTAACATACGAGTAACATACGGATACATACGACTAACATACGGATACATACGACTAACATACGGATACATACGAGTAAAAAAATACGAAAATATACGAGTAAAATTTTTATGCAAAGTAACGACAACTTAAGTAAAATATTACGCATTACTTCCCCGACCAAGGAAAGTTTGCGTTACAAGAGCAAAGATATTTGATATTAAACTGGTGGCCTGGGGTCATGCCTGGTAATCTGATGTGCGCAAAAAATAGCCTGTCGCGCAGTGGATGGTCTTCACGCGATCGATCTTTACCGTGCACTGAACAGATTGAAGAGCATAATACTGATTTACAGATGACACATTTGAGAAAGGAACCGTGATGTAGATGTAACTAACAGTGGTAAGTGAAGTGTTTTTGCTACAGCAGATGATACCAAAAATCTGCTTTAGTTTTGTAACATGAAAGATAAAAGTACATGTTTTGCAAACCAAAGGTTTGCCAACTGAATAGTCACAGAATGACACAATCAGTAGCTATTTAGTCTTATATGTCTGTTTATATTTGTCGTTTAAAAGTGTGTTGTTAGAATATCAGGAAAAAATAATTCCTCGGACGTACGGTCAGGGGCACCCAACGAGAATATAGTTCAAAACCACTTAAACATAGCATTGTAAACGTATTTTGGTATTTAACGGTAGATATAGGCATTACATGCATTACAGGCCAAAGCAGTGCAAATGAAGCAGTTAAATTTTAAATGTTGATGTTACAAGTTGCTTTCGTAGTTGATTATGACTGCCAGGCCAGGCTTCTGCCATGCCGCCCAGAAAAAAATGCGCAATTTTCTGTGTATGGGCGCCTTAATAAAGGATAAAATTCCGCGCAGTAGGGATACGCAATGTAATAGTACCGAACGGTGCCTTCGTCGGATGTTCTCTCTGGAAGTACTTTTGCGCCATGCATGTCATTTCACATCAGCACACACTCTAGTCATTGGTAAGCTTGAAGGCATTCGTCCGACTTTAACCAAACATGGACGAAAAAGTACATACAAAGGAACCGTTCACTTTTCATAAGGTAGGGGACTGATGGTATTTTTTTTGTGCGGGGGGGGGGGGGGGTGGAGCATGCCAAACAAATGGCTTTAAGGCACCAAAGTATTCCGCCTGTGAGTGCTACATTCTATCAACCGCAACAACCACAATTTAGTTCGTTTCCGTCAACAGCAATTCCACAACAACAACAGGTCCCGGCTTCCTTCGCACAACCTCAGTTTTAAGGCCCCGATGTCAACAAATTTACCCCAACAGTCTCAACAACTTAGCTCAGCTTCCCTTTTGGCCCCACAACAGGCGTGGCATTCTGGTTGGTCACCCTATCAGTATGAAGTCTGCCTCCTTCCGAACTCAGCCAAAAAGTGCTACGGTTGCAACCAGGACTTTGCCGATAAATATCGACAAGAGCCTCATAACGTGGTTATACGCCACACTGACAGGCGAATCAGAGGAAAAGACCTGGATGGGAACATTCAATTTAACTCTGGCTTTACCCATACGTACTAGCATTGTAATATCGGTCATATTAGCGGAAAAGATCCCTTCTTCGACGGGAAAGTGTGCTGTTCCGCGCAACTAAAACTGACCCCAGAACAAGAAAGCGTAATTATAAACGCAGGAATGTACGTTGAACATTTTTAGGTAGATGTGATGTGATGCAAGGTTCGTTGCAAATCTCCTCTTGTATCGTTGCATAGTGAGCATGTATGGCACACCAATTCTCGGGTACTTTAATATCGGAAAATCGCCTCGAACTCACTTTCCAAGTTTATTTCCTATTTTTATGTCGATTCCAGGTTTCATTTCACTCTCTTAATTTAAATATTGAAATATTAATATGTAACTGAAATATTGAGTAAGAGCTAGAATGAGCAGTGTTTTGTTACCGTTGGCAGTTATAGTCGTAGGTTGCCTGTTTCAGAAGTCCTGTGCCAAAAGAGGAAATATTCAGTATACGCAGGACTGAACGTTTAACCTTCAATTAAGGAGTTGTGATGCTCGCAATAGAAATGTATGCATAGGACTTAAAATGTCCATACTCAGAAGTTCTTTTTATTATAACAACGTTTGTATATAGTTAGCTAAAGAATTTAAGTGCGGACTCTAGGTGAAGATCGGCTTACAGCCCTGAAACCACGTGTGAAATATTGTTTTCCGAGTGTGTCTACTATTTGAGGATCGCTTTATGACCAAAGTAATATATGTAGTAGTTGTGTGCATTAAGCAGTTACAGTTTCAGTTACAGTATCACTGAGTTGTCTTAATAATTTTTTATTTCCAATTCAGTTTGTATTTCAGACTTTTGAAGACTTAATTCCACTGACTTCATTTTAATTTTTAAATATTTACATTTATAGCTAAAATATCGTTTCAATACTTAAATAACTTTTCGGAGTTATTGTTTGTTGTCATTAGCAGTTACAGTTACAGTTGCAGTTAAAGTTAGCAGTTTCCAGGTTGAGTTGTCTGACATACAGAGTAAAGACAAAATGTTTTGTTCTATTGTCTAGTTTTGCAGTTTAAGTGAAACTTTGATTGCCAATCAATACAACAGGGTTTACATACCGTCAATAAATATTTAGTTATTTGGTGTTGCAAGGAACGTTTCAATATTTCTTGAATTGTTAAGAGCTTTTGACGGCTTTAATAGCTTTGTAATTCCTGATATCTCGATGCGAAAAATACATACCCCTTGGACCTCTGATATGAAGTGTGTGTGTGTGGGGGGGGGGGGGGGGGTTGATGCCACCCCCTCAGGGTTTTGTAAATGAGGTGAGAAAGGGTTGGATGCCACCCCCCTCAGATTTTGCAAATTTTGGAAAGGAGATTTACTCTGTTGCTGAACCTTTAAGCAGCTGTTTGTTTATTGCTTGCGGATTTTTTAATGTGTCAACTGTTCCCAAAATTCGACATTTTAAACATAATTCTTCTAGTTTCTCAACACGAAGTTGCAAAATCGATACATTTTTACATGTACATGGTTACATTTAAGCTTTCTGGCTTGATTTCGCACTGATTTTTTTGTCATTAAAAAAGGCAACTAAGGTGAAATGGTGAAATCAAGATGGCGGATCTGATGACGTCATACGACGTCAGCGACATCCAAAATATATTGTTTTACTGTGACTAAATTTAACGAAAGCCTTGGGGGGGGGGGGGGGATCAACATCCCCCTTCCCTCAAACTGAACCGGGAACGTGTTTGCTGACGTGCAAAAATGCTTGCAAGGCTTATAATTAGAGCTTCATTTATGAGGAAAACACTCGTATTACTGGCATGTATTGGTATGTATCCGTATGTTAGTCGTATGTCTCCGTGTGTTAGTCGTATGCATCCGTATGTTACTCGTATGTTAGTCGTATGTTAGTCGTATGTTAGTCGTATGTATTCGTATGTATCTGTATGTTCCGTATGTTACTCGTATGTTACTCGTATGTTACCCGTATGTACTCGTGTGGTGTTTTAGTCATGATCCTTTTCCACACAAACACTGTTAATTTCAGACGTATTTGCCTTCTCATTATTGATAAGATGGCTTCCAAAACCATCATGATAAGATCTATTCAGGATGCAAACTCACTCAAACTCATTATTACTTGAACTCGGCTTTGATAGATCTCACGCATTCAGACAAGTTTCACACGCCCAACTGACAATAGTGAGCATAATTGCTTAAAAACCAATTGAATGGAAATTGAAATTTTTTCGGCGAAAAACAGTTGGTGAGTCCGGTTTTGAAGTTGTGAAAAATCCTTCTACACCCTTGGTTATCTTCGGAAGTCGTCGGGAAATCTTCGGCAATCGTCGGAAGTAATCGGAAATCTTTGGTGATCTTCGGACGCCTTCGGAAATCTTCGGCAATCTTCGGACGAATATTATCTAGACGTCTCCAGATTTTCGTACTCTGGGGGTTGGCAGGTATGGCTGATGTGACCTTGGAATTCCAAGGGAAGCACCCACAAGGGACATGATTTTTAGTGTTATGTCCCCTTTAGGTGTTATTGGTGACAAGGAACTTTGAAACAATAATAATAATAATAAATTTATTTAAGTTTCCCGGTTATTTAGCCGAGTACGAGTGCTCTACTAATTGGGAGACTACAAATCAACTGAAATCAGAACAAATCAAATGAAATGTTCAAATCAGACCAGCGACAAGCCACTTATTAGAGCTGCGCACAACAATGACAGCGACACAAGAAACACTAAGAATAAAGTCAACAACATTTCATGCTAATTTTCACACTAACATTGAAAGGGTGAAATGTTTCAGCGATACCAACAT
>NC_090879.1:52236341-52238841 GCF_036669935.1 Montipora foliosa
CAGCTTATCTCCCGCACACTTCTTCCGTAAAAAGGTTTGTGAGACCCCCAGTGTTTAAGTGTTTCCTTTTCAGTTCCCCCTTTAAAATTACACATTAAGATTGTGTTCAGCTTAGCTTCAATTGTCAACTTTCAATTTCGATTGTTGAGTTGAATTTATCATAACATTTGCCACAAATGTTTCATTTTCCAATTATTCACTAGAGTTAAGTCTAGCTTATATCAAAGTTAAAAAAAAGAGAGTTATTGAAGGTTTCATCTTTGTGAAGAATTGAAAAAAAAAAAAGAAAAAAAAAGAAAGGAACTAGTCCCAGCTGAGCCTCAGAGATTGTAAACAATGTCTTCATCAGTACTTACTTAAAGTATGTGCAAAAACCCTACAAGGAAGGAAGAATCTCGTCCCATAAATGATGTTAAAGGAAAAATGTCAAGCCTGTAGGAATACCACTATCCACCTCTGATGTTCAGCGTCCAAATGCACAACTCCCCTGTACAAGCTAAAACATTTAAAGTCACTACCAAAGTCCATTTATGTCCAGGTTTGACCCTAATTAGATACACGCCCAATTTTGACATCCAACACAAAGTGTCCCTTTAAGTCTAAGCATTTGCTACATATTTTCAACAATAAGGTAAGGGTAAAGGTCAGCATTATTTTTAGCTTTGGGTAAGTGCAGCAGTTAATCTCTACTTAAAGAGCAGCATTTGGGGGACACTTTTTGACGTTAATTGTCTGTATTCTGAGACACAAGTGATGTTGAAGTTGGCGAGAAGAGCAAGGGAACACTTCGCGACGCTTATTGAAATCCACGTGCATCTAATTAGGGTCAAACCTGGACATATCTCCCAAAGTCAGTAGATGGTTTGTTCCCTGAAGCTAAGAAAACTTTTTAGGAAAAAAAGTTCGGGTGTGTGGCCCTCATAAGCAGTTTAAGGTGCTGTGGTGCATGTTATGTAAGGTTGCACAGGCTGTCACCCAGTGTAAACAACAGTGTTCCACAGCCCCTGTCTGCAAACAATTCTATTCAAAATAAGGTTGGTTGTGCCCCAGTGTCATGAACTGACGTCAAAGCGAACTCAGCGGAGGATTTGAAACAAACTTTAAAACTGCGCAAGGCAAAAAGTGGCTGAACTTAAAACAGAAGTTGAAAACATGGGTGCCTCAAATGAACAGATCTGCCAGGAAATTCTTGAAGGCCAATTTGATGGGGTAAACTTTCCTTCTTAACTCACATGGTAAAATTCTACCATACATATTCTACCTTACTAGTTGGTTTTTCAGTTTATTTGGATTGGTAATGAAAAGATGAACACAATTCAAGGATCTCCCAAGCCCGCGAAACTGAAAACATGGCATACTGTCATGCTTGTATAACAGGGTAAAAGTTACTACTGGTAACCCTACAAAATACAGTAAAGACCCACACATAAGAACTTCGAATTTTCGAGGTCAGGCTGAGCAGGTTCTAATATTTTAGGCTATTTTTTCATAATTCAGGCTGATTACATGTAGTTTCTTAATAGGTTCTTATTTCTCAGAGGAACAACAATAAATTTCTATATTTTATTCATAAGATAATTATGTAGAAAGTATTGCACTGTAGCTTTATGGAAAACATATTTCTAGAGAAAATCCAATAAAATGCCAATCAAAGAAAACATATACACAATAGACCTAATCGGCTAACTCAATGTTGTACCCAATTCAAATCTCCCGAGATTAAGATTCTTTGTGTATTGTATTTGCATTATAATGTACCATTCATGTTTAAATGATATGGAAATACCTGAAACAAAACGTTTTATTCCCAAAGGGTTTGAATTGGGTACAACATTGAGTTAGCCGATTAGGTCTATAACAGGAGTTTTCTCGAGGGTGATTTTTTTGTAAAAGTACCTCTTTTTCTTTGCCAGGCTCTGCAGGTTCTTATATTTTTGGGTATTTTTCAAATGCCAAATTTCAGCCTGTACTAGGTTCTTATATGTGAGTTTGTACTGTATGCATTATTCCCTAAAATAGAAAACTAATCCAGGCTATAAAGAGTACTCTTTTTGCATTCTAATAATCAGATCAGAGTCAGTAATTATTACTGACTAATTCAACGTCAGGACATTTTTCCTTTACCTTTGATAATAACAAAATAAGATCACAATATTTTTCACCTCTATAAGTACTTTGCACGAATATTGGCTTTAGCAATGTTTTGGAAACATGATTGTAAACATGCGAACCTCACTCTCTAGGAGGTGTTTCTTACTAGAAGTAAAAAGTAAAAGGAGCAAGCCATTGTCTTCGCTTCTTTCAAATTCCATTCAGGAAAAAGTGAATGCAAATGCTAACATCATGGAGGGCTTAGCTCTCAGCTACTCCAGAGAGAGACCTGGAAGTCCCAAATGGGTTGAACTGTTGAACTGTGTGGCACAGCAATACACAAATAAGGAAATTAAGCAAATGTTCAGGTTTACTAACAGTCGAGGAGAAGAAGTATCATGCACAGACT
>NC_090879.1:52246341-52256341 GCF_036669935.1 Montipora foliosa
CCATTGTTGATGCCCTGTGAAGAACAAAGAATAAATTGAAAGAAGAGTTGGTCTGGAGTTTATCCACAATGGACAGTTAGGGGCTGCATTCACCAATGTAGAGAACAAACACATCAAGTTTCTTCCCTAGCAACCAGGTGATCAAGGAGCTATTCAATTTCCAAAGAACTATGGTAGTGTACCAGTACCTGGGTGAATTCGGGTACCTGGCCTGAAACTGAAACTTGTGGAGCCAAACAACTTGTTGAGCTTAGTACTTAAACTGGGCAGATAATTATGTCTACAATTAATGTCTATTCAACCAACAGTTTCTCCTAATTTTGTGTACCATTCACTTGTTGGTTCCTTAATAAGCAAATCGCTAATTCAATTAAGGATTCAAGTCCTTTCAAATCATCAAAGTTACTTTGCGCCACCAGGAACAAACGAAAAAATACAAGCACTGAAGAACAAACTGCCCAAGAATGCACAACTCCCTTTGAAACAGCAAAACAGGATCCTCGAGTCACTAGAAAGTGCTGCATGCTACGTGGATGTTTGTAGAACGATCGCAAGTTATAATCACTGAAAGAAAACTCCACTCCAGATCTGATAGACGATGGTTGTGCAAGACTTGCCATGCACGTGCAACACCCAACAGGATTGTTTGTTGCTTGGCACAGCAGATGAACGAAAAATTGTTCCCCTTACTATTCACCTGAAGTTCGATCATGATGGACACAAACAAGAGCTGAAAGAACTTCATAAGGTCAGACGACCAAATGTGATCGACCCAACACTCCTTAGAGCGGTTCAGTTATCGGACATCAAAGTGCTGAACAAACCAAGGGATTTCGTCGTAAAAATGTTCACTCAGCAACGTCTTCTTCTTTTACAGAATAAAGTTCAAAAGCGATCCTGGTTGTTAATCACATGCTAGCCCAATTCATAAACTGGATAAAGTGGAATGGCAAATTGATTGTCAGAACAATGCGTCATTTCTGTCTCGCAAAGAAGCAACGGTCAAGAGAGTCACAAGAAAAGGCGAGCGAATGTCCACCGATTGTAAACAATAGGGAGCTTACGAAACGAGGACGACGACGGCTACGAGGACTTCATTTAAAAATGCGAGTTCGCGTTATTCATATCTCTACGAAACTATTTCATTTCGTTTCTCGTTAACAATGTGTAGTAACTGTCGAGGAATTAAACTGGTATGAGTGGGTTGGAAGCGTAGAGAGAGAACTGAAAATTCATCGTCATGTGCTAACGTCCTCCACAGAACCTTGAATTTGGTTATTTCACGTCGTCATTTAGAGAAGACGGCAGAGAAATGTACCAAAATGGAAAACGCACGTGCAGAGCGTGCAGAGCCATTGTTTTTTCTCACTAAACCTATTGTTTTGTAGCGTCGTCGTTGCCGTCGGCGTCGTCGTTTCGTAAGCTCCCTAATTGGCGTGACGTTGGATAGCACAAGGATAGCACAGTTTTTCCCGCTCGCTGAATTCTGATTGGTCAGTTTAAATTTCAGTAGCTTTCGCCGTATGCAAGGAGGAGATTGTTTATTGTTAAATTGTCGGAGCAACTGCAGAATCACTGAAATGAGCGCTTAGGCTTAATCAATAAACGAGTGCTATTTTCTTCACACGATCTTGTGCAAAGTGTAGTTAGCCAAACCGTAAATTGAAAGCTAAAATGTTTAAGAGTGCTTAGACCTAATCACTGCAACGAGCGCTATTTTCTTGACACGATCTCGTGAAAAATGTACTTAATCTAACCATAAAAATCACAATTGATCACTACTTAATTAGCGAGTCACGCTTGAAGAACGAGAAATACTGTTTTGAATAAATTACATACTTCAACTTGAATTTATTACTTTCTGCGTACCGCGTAGCCAGCCACGCAGAACTTTATTCGAGTGGCAGGGTACGTGGGGCTTTCGTCGGTTCCATTTACACAAACGTCGCAAATTTTTAAAATGATTTTCCTCAACTGTAAAGCTTTTCCAGCGTCGGAAGAAAAAAAAAACTTTCCTCCGCACAACTGGCATTTATTCAAAACAGCACATGCACTTACGAAAACTAAACCTTCACTTTACCTTCACTGAAGTGCCCCACGAAATAAGCAAATCAGAGCGTAGATTGCATTGCCGCAACCTTTTTTTTTAGTAGCCAATGCCAGATCTCACATTTCCAGTGACAGAGTGAGATCCGGGTACGAGATTAAGCAACGGTATGATGTAAATAAGAGAATACTGAGATTTTATATTTGCAAATTACCAATCCTCTTTTCGCTAAATTCAAACTTTACATCTCTATGCAATACGCGCATTCAAAAGCTTCCTCATATTACTGTATAAGAGTTTTTGAGGGTTTTCCTGCTTCTATAAAAAATACGTTTTCTCTTCCGTCCTCTTCTCAGGCGTGATCTTCGCGTAAATTACATTCGGTCCCCCAATAAACGTAGAACAACCAGTTATGGTCTTAGTTCTTTTTTCTTACGTGTCAGCTAAGTTGCGGAATGCGCTAACTGATTTTATCCTTACTTGTCCACTGAGTTTACTGGTTGCTTTCCAAAGAGAATCTAGGGCTGCATTTTGTACAGCGGCTTTTCTTTTTAATTAATATCTCTTTAAATATTATGTATTTAGTATGTATCTGTATATACTATGTATTTTAGCTGTGGCTGTAAATGTCATGTCTCGAAGATATTAGCTCTTGTAGTTATTCTGAAATTCGAGATGAAATAAAGGTTATGCATGCAATCCATGTACTTATGTTACTTTTAGTAGGGCGCGTGCGTACACTTTGTAATCTGCGACTTCAGTGCTTACCATATGAAATGTAAAATGACTTTTCCTTGAATATTTCTGCCCCGGTTTATGATTACGCGGGAAATGAAGATCTTAATAGGTGTTATTGAAATCGAAAAAGAAAATTGGAGGTAACCACGCATTTTTCAAAGATAATTCATGAACAATATTTGTAAAAAGCTTTAAAATACAAAGCCATGTATGGCGTTCTCTCTCAGAGTGAAGCTTAATTATCTCTGAAAAAGGCATGATTGCCTCCAATTTTCTTTTTGGATACCACTAGTACTTACTAAGATCTACTTTCTCTACATAGTTTTAAACTGCGCAAAAATATCCCTGAATTAGTACGCATCACTGATAGGAAATCCGAGTATCTCGAAATGCGCAGAACGTGTGCGCAATAACAATGGTAGGCACTTTAATTTTGCTTTTTGTGCATCCCAAGGAAACGCCATTAGGCGTCTTGTTTTACTTTTTTTTGTGTGTGTGTTTGGGGTGGGGGTTCATTTGTGGTCTTACATACCGGCCTGGGAGTGTGGAAAACGAAGACCCTACCGTAATCCACGACACAGAGTTTCTCGATTGCACATGAATGATTTGTTTCGTACGTTATTTTTCCGGAGGGGTCTTCGGTCTTCGTTTTCTGCACACCCTGACATGAAAGCATGAAAATTCTCTTGTTCTAAACTTACTTCTCTTGCTCTGCGAGCAGTCCTTCTTTATTTCCTTCGTCGATCTTGTGAGCGAGCGCGAAGCGCGAGCGAGCGAAAATTGGGGCGAGCGGAAGTGTCCAGCGAGGCTAAAATCCCAATTCCAATGCATTTTAATCCTCTTTAAACTTGACCACCCCTGCCTCTTTTTGTCTTTGTAGTTTTATTCAAATCTTCCTTCATTGTTCTAAATAGTTACTTTTACGCTTCGCTTAATTTGGTTTGCCAGTTCTCTGTCACTGAATTTGGCTAAATTTCGAGACACTTTTAAAGTGTGACCATTCAAAAGAAAGCTACAAGGACGTACTTTCACGCTATGCTGTCTTTATTCTGTTGTAATGCTCAGAATTTCTACTATAAAAATTCGAAGCCTTTGAGTTGACTCCAGCGTCGAAGATGCGATTCACACGGTGCAATCAAAACAAATCTCAATTTAAAGCTTCAAAAACTGTTGATAAGTTACAATTCAAAAATCAAAATAAAAGTGCATATAAAAGGAACACATTGAATCTCTCCTTCTTGTGAAATTGTCCTTTTCTCAAAATTCGGCGCACTTTGTGCACTTTGTGCTCTGGCTTGAAAAAGATCCATAACACGATCTTGTGGGCGATTTTGAATTTGTACAACTGAGCTCTTTCCTTGAAGTGCTACTATGACAAAAAAATCATTTCCTTTTAAAAGCGTATTATTTTGCTTAACACCTGACGGGCAAAATTTTGAGGTTGCATTTTTATTGCGCGCAAGTTTTGGATTTCACGGTCCGCCATTAACCACGTTCAAAAATGACCGATTGGTTGGGATCTAGGAAAAGTGACGTCATTCAATCAGTAACTTAAAATTTCAGCGTGTAAACGCAGCTTATTATATATGCAAAACACTGGTTTAATTACGTCTGAAAGCCCAGAACTCCCGTGCTGCGTATTAATTCAGCCGCGTACACATGCATTTCAAGACTTTCGATGTCATTTTCTCCTCGATCCGACTCTCTCAAGAGTTTAAAGTTAATAATGGCAGACAATTAAACAGGAATATCCCAGTTAAAATAAACAGGTGCCTTTTTGAAATCAAGGATTAAAACTTGGGTCACTTAGTGTTAGCTAAGTTTTGAAATCCAAAGAAAAATAATTGATTTTTTGGTCATAGTAGCACTTCTTTTTAGGAAATAACGGTTTACTCTTAAAGAGCTACAGTGATCCGTCGGTGAGGAAGAAAAACACGGAAATTTGGGAAACTTAATTTTTGCGTTAGCCCTTCGTAGAGCGGAAAGAGGAGAACACTTGGCGACCGCTTCCGAGAGCGCCTAAGCGGGGTTGACAAAAGTGCCAAAGACGTCACGGAGCGCCATTTCAACCGGAATGGCCACCCACGCCGAACTTTGACTGTCTGCAGCCACGTAGACTCTTTACCTGGGAAACACGAAAGCGACAAAAAAGGAAGCAAACTCAGTAGTAAAAAAGTATTTCTCAAATCGGTGCTCTCTGTTCCCACGAGGTTAATGGATATCTCTCATTCCATTCATTTAAAAAGACAGCCTCGCTCCCAAGGCTTCTCTTCCTCTCCATCCGCTCATGTGAACGAGGTTGTTAATATTCTTGTTTTCCGTTGCTATGCTCACACAAAAAGCCACAATACCTCGATAAGCTCCGCTTGAAACGTTGGTCATTTTCATGTACCGGTTCGTTTGAAACTACCAAATTTCCATGTTTCCCTCTTGAGACCCCGTTCACATTACACGTAGACAAGCACCGTTCAATTTAGGCCTTTATTTTACTGTTAAAGGATTGAAAAGGCCTCTGGGAAATGAAAAGGGACATAAAATGAGTCCAGAATCGGTTTTACGCATTCAAGTGGTAAAAAATAAAAAATCTTTGACGGGAGGACATCGAGAACGCACAAAAACGCAAAATGTGAACGGAAAACGGCTGAATCCTCGTCTTGACAAATCTCCATTGTAAAACAGAACAGGTTAAGCTTCAGCTAAAGCCTTGGTTCTCCTTTCCTTTACTAATGGCGTTTTTCTTGTGTCGTCGCGGCTCTTTGCCGAACTCGTGTCCAGGCCTATCCAGATTCCTGGCATTCGCACTTCCGTTTCCGCCCTGCAGTCGGGATGTGGTGTAATTATAAATTCATTGAATTAACATGAGAGCCTCTGCCCCTCTTCCCACAGTACATGGCTGTGACGGGCTTCTCCGCAGCTTCCCTTTTTGTTTAGGAAGTCTTTCTAATGTTCTCAGTAAATCGCCGAAAGTTGGCCGTTTTTCGGGGTCATACGCCCAGCAAACAGTCAGGGTATCCTGCAAAAACCAAAACCATGACCTTGATATCATGAGCTCTTCACTTACGTCAAACTGATGTTACCCACAATAAACTGGTCATGCTTATCACCTGTACTTGCACAGCCTTAGAGACTGAACTCCGAAGCAAGCAGCCCTAAGAGATCGCAACGAAAGCATTTCTGATGAAGCGCCAATGGCTACCGCTAGGCGGTTCATGTGTGACCCTGGACGACAGCACCACAGCCAGATGTAATTTGCTGGGAGTCGATTTTGATGAGGGACGAAAAGGGAAAATGGGAGAATCCTGGCAAAAGCCCTCGACTCGACTCGACAGAGGAAGGAGACGCTGCTGAGACGATACTCGATACTCAGAAAGGGCCGAAACGTTTCGGGACTATCGAGACCATCGAGAAATGGGCCCTCTAAGGTCGTAACTTCCACTTCCAATGACCAGAGAACGAAAACGAGGTTAGGAACAAACGCCGCTATTTTGGATTTGATGATGTCCAAAAGGTCACCATAAGGGTGGCAAAAAAAAAATCACGCAAGATAATTGAAAATCCATGTCCAGGATAGTTAAAAATACACAAGGATTTTTTGAAGGAAATAATTCGTGTTAAAGGGTTTCACTTCGACTTTTCTCAAATGCAAATTTAAAGTCGGTTTTACGTCCCCAATCAAATACCGTTGAACTCCCAGCAACAGGTTTATCCTCAGTTTGGCAGTGACCCCTATCATCTTTCCATGCTACAATCTTGAGCAAAACAGTTGCAGACGTAAAACGACACCAAGTTTGTAATCTTTTCTGTTTTGCGAGAATTTCTGTTTCTCATCATGGCCTTTATCAATGCCAAAAATCGCAAAAACCGGTTACTCATACAGCATCCATCGCGCCTGGGGAGCTTAATTTCTCACCTGTCTGTCTGCGGCTTTTTTTCTATGAAGACCAAGAAATACGCGCAGATTTCATGTTTTTTTAAGGGAGCTCTGTCCAAAATGTTTAATCCCATGAAGTTTCTTACCTTGACTTCCCGAGGTACATCCACATTACTAAGTGAAGGTTTCACGCCTTTTCCGACCTGCCAGATTATGGCCTCTGGGATCTGCTTCCTGAACGGCCAGGCGCCACTACACATCTCATACCATACAGTCCTGCAAGAATTAAAAAAAAAAAAAAATTGCATGGTTTTACATAAGGTTTACAATATCACTGAGCGGCAGTGTTGTATAACATCTACGGGCTCTGTGACGGTCGCCTCCTCTCTGACCTTGTAGCTCAGTCGGTAGCGCAACGGCCATCTAATACGCCACTTTCGATATATTAAAATTCAGCGCGAAAGAGAGGTTTAGAGGACAAAGACAAAGGAAAGTGGTTGATACGCTAATATCTTTCACATTCATTGCAACTTGTTTCTCTGCCTCAATATCAAGATGAATATTGATATTTCGCGTCGGCTAATGCATTTTTCGTGCTCTGATTGGTTCACTCAGTCTCGGTTATCACCTCATATACCTTAGTTTGACCTTACATGGTAAATGATTGCGCTAAGCGTTGCTAAACTAAAAATTTTTTCGCCGGAAAGCGAAATTTCTCTCGGAATAAAGCAAAATGAAATGTTTTTGAGGAAAGTTTGGATAAATTCCGACGCTTTAGAAGTTGGATATTCCCCACTTTTAGTTGGGGAATATTCGGTCACTTGACGCGTTAAGGCCAATCGCGTGTGAGCGAATATAATTTCTTTCAATCTTTGACAATCAATTGATCTTTTATTAATATTATTTATTTCTTTATCTATTTATTTATTTTTATGCTACTTAATTTTATTCCGATTCTATTCTATTTTATTGTTGAAGTAAATTTTGGTATTTTGTATCTAGTTTTAGCTTTAATAGTATTTGCTCGCTCAACTAGCACCAGTGTGCTATATATTGTCAGTGAGTTTGAATAAAGATTGTGTTTTATTCTATTCTATTTGACTGACCGATTCAGACCAGCCTCCGAACGATCGAACGATCGATCGATCAGTCATTCAGTCAGCGGGGGCACCTACACAATAACCTACATGTCTTTGCCTAAATGTATCGTGGCCGAAGTATGGTAACTATTAGATATTGGTAGAATCTCTGTTTACAATAACTACCATTAGCAAATTCCTATCATTTTCTTCTTGTTGGTTTGCACTCATGTGATCAACAGCCATGTTTTTCAATTAAAACAAAAGAAAACATTTGCATGATAACAGACTTCAATTCCCAGAGGATTAGGTCGGCACATCAACATGGCCGCCGTTTCTTTGTTTGGGGACACCAATATGGTGGCCGTGACGTCACGTGAAAACCAAAAATTGATCCGCCTGGAAACCGCACTGAATATCTAAAGTGAATTTCATAATTAACTATTGCTGAAAATCTGGGCTCAATACACCAGAAAATCTTTCAGGGCTGTTGCTTTAAAAATGTACAATTGATAAATATGTATGAATTAATTAGCGCTTTTGACACCCACTATCTTCTCAGGTGTTGACGACTAAATTTCACGGATTATCGAAAATAAAAAGATAACTAACTTTAAAAGTTCTTTGAACTTTTGAAGCAAATTTGTTCATAACATGATGTGCTCAAGCAACCTCGTATGTTCCTGACACAAGGTGAAAACAGTAATGTCAGCAAAGAATCCCTTGATGCAAATCGAAATGCGCTTTAACAAGCTCTAACAACTCACCCAAAAGCATACATATCCGTCGCCATGGTGAACTGTGATGAATCAGGAGCGTCTTGTAGTGTCGTAAGAGAGCGAAGTATTTCCGGCGCTAAATAAGGCAACCATCCCTCGGGAATTAACAGCCAACCAGGTCTAACAGACTTCGTGGTTAGACCAGCCACGCTGAATAAACCAAAGTCTGTGATTACGACACGATTTCCAGATTCAATGAACACATTCTTTGAACGAAGGTCGGTGTGGACGATTCCCCGTGCGTGGAGATAACCCATGCCCTGTTACAAAATTTTCCAGTTACTAGAATGAAGTTTCTATAGTTGTAACTATTTCATTTCATCCTCACACAACATTTCAATATAACGGTTCCGATCGTTTGAAAATTCTACCGTAATACGACCAAAACGAACCACTTAAACAATCATACGAAACCATACTTTTCATGTTGGCGATTTGATGCAGGAGCATTCGTTTATCTTGTCCTCATTCATACTCAAATCATTTGCTCCTATGTTCATTCAGTCGCTCATTAAATTCGTCAATCACGCCTTTCCGAATTCTTTGTTCGTTTATTCGGTCCACAGGTCGCTTTCATCTTCGTCTTCCCTCGTTCGCTAGATCGACCGATCGTTCGTCCGCTCATTGAGCGCAGTAATCGTATTAATTTATACCAATTTGAACTTAAGTTAATAATAAAAGCGATCGAGCAGTTTTCAATTCAATATCGAAAAACAAATACCAAAGTAATTACTTCGACCAATCACAACAGGAGCAAACGGAGCAATAAGGAAATCCAAATTCGTAAACATTCCATGTAACTTGCTCAAAGCCCGGGCAAGCAACGATTGTTTTTGGTTTCCTTTCTCATTGGCAATTTGATAAACAGGCGCCACATTTTCAAACCAATCACTAATTGTAGCAATTGCAATCGCGTTATTACTTTCGACGGTCTTCTAAAAACTGCTCTAAAGAGAAGACACATTGTATCAATAACAAGAATTAAATATTCTCACCTGAGAAATCTGTGTACAAAATTGCGAAATTTTTTCGGGAGGTAGGTCGTCCTTTCGAACATGTACGTGAGTATAGAGAGAAAATCCCCGACACATGCTACGAGAAAAGAAATGAACTACTTGTCAATAAAGAGCGTCGACATTTCTTTGGATGTCCCCCTGCATTTAGCCGTTTTTTCAGTGTTTCAGCATTTAGCCTCCTTGACTTAAAGGTGCTTGGTAACAACAATATTACCACTAGTAGCCGTTACCTGGTAATGATAGCGAGTTTGGGTGGATCCATACACGCTCCCATGAAAAGTACTACGTTCTCGTGCCGAGTCTTCCGAAATGTCCCAACTTGGAACTTGAAAGCATTCAATTGTTCTTCTGTCGGGTTTTCAATCTCGATGATCTTGACAGCGACTTCGCCATGCCAGTGACCTCTAAAGAATGCAAAACATCGAAGGGGTTAGACCGTACCCGAGTCAAAAGACGTCGTGGAACCCCTT
>NC_090879.1:52261341-52268841 GCF_036669935.1 Montipora foliosa
GTTCCAAGACATTAAAATATTTTGCATTTAATCTTCCATTAGACAATTGGTGGCTGTTTTGAATAGAGTGACCAACTGCTGTCATCATCAAACTGAATTTAATCTCAGGCTTCAAAGAATCAGTCTTTAGTTACTTCAGTTTAGGGAAAAAAGTAGCTACCGCGACATCACGTGAAAACACTTCCGGAATAAGAATACGCAGGGTCATAATTTAAAAACGGTATGTCTAGCGTTTTGAAGCAAAAAGGATAAAGAGAGATATGTTTAAAATGGCATTTTAGAAGGTGTATGACAATTTAAATGTGGACCTCCGTAAAAACGAAGGATTTCCAACTTCTATTCCATGTATTCCTATTCCGGAATACGTTCAATCGAACGCGTTATTCAAACTACTGACTTGACAACCTTGTTGGTTAATTCTGACTTAAATCTTCAGTTAATTTAGTTTATTTCTTTAGTTTCAGGGCCTACTTGAACAGCATTTAATGTACTGGTGTAATATTTAATATTACATTTATTACAAGTATTTTAGCGCTTACTTACATGTAAATCCCATAGCATGTGCGCTTTTCCAACCTTTTATTAAAAAAGCCATACAGATCGAAGTAAGTCCAAACTACTAATCAGGTTTAACATTTATTTAACTGTGTTAAATTTTAGCGCAGCTCCTCTCACCGTTTTTAAGGGGAACCTCCACGAAAACAAGAATTTTACTTTAAAAGATTGAGCATAATGTTTGCAATCAAAATCGTCCGATCTTTTTCCACTGGCAGCGTTTGTATCCGAAAGAGACAATTTTCGAAAACACTTGTTTTCAAATTTCCCGGCGCGGCCATTTGAATAAATTGTGACAGGTAATGGTTGCTGTATTGTATTCACACAATGAGGTTTTGTTTGGAAAACGTAGGACAACAATTATACATCATAATTATTCAAAATGGCAGCCCGGGAAATTTGAAACCCAAAAAACAAGCGTTTTTGAAATTTGTATATTTCGGATACAAACGCTAACATTAGAAAAAGTTCGAGCAATTTTGATGGTAAGTATAATTTTCAGTATTTTAAAATTATATTCTTGTTTTAGTTACGACAAAATTAAAATGGAGCACTTTTCAGTTGAGTGCCGCAAGTTTTGCTGGTCAAGAAATGACCTGCGATCAGGCGTACTTTTCTTTAGAGAAGGTGCGAAAAGATACGCCTAATACAATTTCTTAACGAGTCGCCGCCTGCCGCCCACCTGTTAAGAGTGATGTTATCATGTGTCACGCTGCAAATGTAAGCCAATCCGATTTTACAGGATATTACCTGCATGTTTCGATTCAAGGAAAGATGACGAAACAAAATAGACCTCTACCCGGAATGTCTGCGAAGTCAGACTTTATCCATGCAATCAAATCTATTTTTGCAAATCCCGCTTGAAAATTGTTGCGGCTTCTCTGTTCTACCCATCAATTAACAAAGAATTTTGTTAATTGCATTCCCTCTGCTGTTCCTTTAAAGATTTTTGAAAAAAAAAACACCGAATTCAACTCAACAGCAGCTGTAAACAGAGCCTAAACATTGTTCCTGTTCAATTCCTTCATGCGGGCATAATTTTATCTTCCTTAATGTAACCGATTTTACTAGAAGCATGATTTGCAATTCTGTAACCAATCGGAGCGAGGCTCCAAAAGCTCATTGTTTTTCGGCCAATGAGAGTAAAGTCCAGATTCTGGACTACGGGCAGACGACTCGTTTAGTTTTGTAGCAGGCGTATCATTTCGCGCCTTGTCTAAAGAAAAGTACGGCTGATCGCAGGTTAGTCAAGAAATCGCGCATCACTCTTACAAGCTTTTAACTTTCGTTTTCTTCAGCTAAGCAATGCCTCCTTTTGAGGTTTATTCGACTCACAGTTAAAAACATATTGTTTAATATCCACTATTTAACGTCTTTCAGTTTAAATTTTGAAACCGTTCCTGCCGAAGAATTATTTTAGCACTTATTCTGGAAAAAGATGTACATTAAAATCAATTCAAATCAAATAAAACTTTTTTTTTAAACAAACAAACAAAACAACAACAATTGAACCACGATTTAAAATTATCATTTAAACCGTTCCTGCCGAAGAATTATTTTAGCACTTATTCTGGAAAAAGATGTACATTAAAATCAATTCAAATCAAATAAAACTTTTTTTTAAACAAACAAACAAAACAACAACAATTGAACCACGATTTAAAATTATCATTTAGTCACAGAGGCTCTACTATAATAAACACGTACTAGAGGATAAATTTTGAAAAGATTATGTACTTATTGACTGAGTGGGAGGGCCGGACTGGAAAGTATTTGGACCGAGGCGCACCTAAACTCAGTCAATAAGCATTTTATCATATGGGCTCTTTGCACTATTTATAAGCACTCAGAAGATGAAGTTAGGACAAAATAAAAAACGAAAATATGCACAGAAAATTTATCTAATATGTTGTTTGCATTTGCTTTTCTGGCTGTAAATTACTTGGATGTTAAAAGCGACGAAATCCCCTAAAATTGCATCGCACGGAGCAGTACGTGTTCCTAGTAGAGCAGTACGGCTTTTTCCGGCCCTGCTCGCGCTAATGCGTACGGCCCTCATACGGGCATTTTCCCAATAGCTTTGGAACAAAAGCGCGCGCGGGGACGTACGGGCCATATGATAATTAACAATTATTGGATGAGGTTGAGCATGTTAGCGATAATTATCAAGGCCAAAGTTTGTGTTATCTGCGGATAACACGAACTGAGGCCTTGATAATTATCGCTAACATGCGAAAACCGAATTTAATAATTGTTTTATTATGCATATTCCTGAGCTGAGCTCCGCCATGACAAAACTGATCAAAACTGCTGGTTAGAGTGTTAGGCGACGTCACTTCTGCATGCATAAAACTGTTGTCTGTAGGTATGACGTCAATTCTACATATATAAAATCTATTGTTTGTAGCTATGACGTAAGAGAAACAGAGCAAGCAAGAATTAGCTGCGTGCTTATAGCCAATCAAAATCGAGCTGGTGACACCAATGTATAATAATAGAGTTTATTTGAATACTAGCCACCGCTTAAATAACATGGATCGCCTTTTGAAGGAAATAAAGTTTGATAAATAAGAATTTGGCAACGTTTGATGTTACTTACGTTTCAGCGAAGAAAAAAATGTGACTGTCAAGTTATTACTCAAGACAGCTGCAGGAGAGTTAAAATTGAATTGAATTGCACTTGTAACCCTGTGACTTGTATTCGTTCAGTATTCTTCAAACCCGGTGCCCGTTTCTCGAAAGTCCCGAAAACTCTTCGGGCCCGAAAAGCCATTTGTGAAACTGCCAACCGCTTGTTTTGGAAAGCCGATCTTTAAGCGTGTTTTCAAGGTAACAAAAATAAAAATGACTGTGAAGTTTGACGACTTAAGTCCACTCCGTTCTTGAGGTACAAAGCGAATTATGACACCCAAAATTGGCCCGTAAAGTTTAGGGACTTTCGAGAAACGGGCCCCAGAATAGTGCACAACCCACGAGTTCGATAGTGATGGCACGTTAATTTAGGGTTTTCCTTACGTCACTAGCGCCCAATTAAAGCAGTCTCAGCCGATTCGTACGGATAATTACCTCACGGCGTCCCCATGTTCTTGTATGGGAGTCAAAGTCAGAGATCTGTTTGTCCAAAATATCAACACTTGGAACATCGTCTCCAGATAGAGTCTTCATCGTTTAAAGAAAAATAGCAAAACAACAAATGAGAAAACAATGGCGGCGCTCGACTACTGAAAAAACTAATGCTTTGTAATTGAACCCATTTGTTGGAGGAGGGGGAGGGGGGGGGGGGGCATTTCTTCAATAATCCAATCCACTATTTGTTAAAAAGTGGATGAATAATATCACTCATGATATCGTCACGTTATTGTTGGGAAGGTGAAGACGCCACAGAGCTCTGTAAAATAATAATTATCTTGATTCAATAATAAAGCCGTTTGGTATTATATGACAAATTATTAGGGTGAGGGAAGGTGGATAAGAGCCCCCCTCGATCTGCATAATTCTCCAAATCATACTAAGCTCTACCAGATGCAAATTTGTGAATTATACTAATTCGCAGAATTTTTTTAATTTCTCAACGTTTACGGTTACTTACCGAGTCGTTACTTGCTGTTGTGAGGTTACTCTGTCGGGATTTCACGCTCTCTGTTCTCGTAAGAGTGCTTGTAGAGTCAATCATTTCATTACTGAAACAAAAGAATACACGCCTTCTATTTATCCAGAGCTCCACTTAAAATGCAGAGTAGGTGGTGAGGGGGCAAAAGGAGGTGAATGAGCGCACTTTGAGAGAGGTCCGAAAAAATTCTTATCAGGCAAGAGGGAGGGGGAAAAAGGGAGAGAGAGGGAATGTAGGGGCGTTGGCCGGGATATCTGAATTTCATAAAAACCATGTTTAGATCGGAAGTCTGTTTCCCGAGATGTCCGCGATTATTAAGCAGGATGTCATACGAACTTATCTAGCAATGTATAATGGCGACTGTCGGATATTTAGTGTGGCTTCCGAAGGCGTATTCTTCATCCAACAGGCCATTAGATCCGCAAGAAATTGTAGAATCTATCCAACACTCCGGGATTTCGGGCAAGACATAACAATTTCCTTGCTTCTAAAAATCGGATTCGTTAATAAACGGTAATTTCACTCAGAACGCCATTTTGAATTGAACGCCCACGAAGCAAAAAAAGTGTGGGCTTTCGCTTAGCATGAGACATCATCAAGTTGCAAACAAGTCCCGTTATAGTAGTACAGATTCTCTCCTAAAACGTTATAAGAAAAGTACGAGGGCTTTTTCGCCAATCAGCAAACTTAGTAATGTAAAATAAAACTACGGGCGCTTTTTATTCGACCAAAAAACTACAGAAATTCTACAGAAGTTTTTCCTGAACGAAATTTCGAAGTTTTGAGTATACTATACGAGCTCAACACGACGTTCCCGAAAATCAAAACAACCGGAAGTCCCGTTCCATTGGCCTTTGAGCGGCCAACCGGAAAATGCTTTTCTGTTCGGCACATGAAATTCACTAATTTTTCAACTGGAGACTTTTGGTCTGATGAAAAGCGTCCTTGTGATCACAGAGATACTGTTCCTATAGCAGGTGAACGGAGCAACTGTAACTGGCCTTACAATATTTATGTAACATACCTTTGAGTAGGTGAGGTCATTCTTGAAACATCTAAAGAAACCAGTAAAAATGAGGAATAGTCCCAAAGACAAAAACTTTACGATCAACGTATGAGAGAAATAAGAGTGTGACTGCACACTGTATTTTTATGCAATCACTGTCGTCTTATTAAGTCGACAGAGGGTCGCAATTTCAATCGGTGCACGACGGTTTACTAAGGGTCACTAGATAAACGAGGACGGAGAATGTGTGTCCTTCGGGATAAACCTCTGTACATGGTTACATTTCTAAACTTCTCAAAAATAGGCTGCGTTAGGGCCGATTTTTGTCGCATGCGACAAGCTCACGACAGGCCTACGACATGACTTATGATTATCACAGCGTTTTAAAAAACATGTTTTAAAATGCTACGACATTGTTTCTGACGTACACAACAATCGGAAATCATGTCGTGGGCCTTTCGTAAGCCGTTGTCGCACGCGACAAAAATCGTACAGTGTAAATCGGCCCTTAGGCTTACGGCACATATGAATCAGCAACAAAACCAGGCTCCCGCTACGAAAAGGAAGGGGGGCGGGGGGAGCTTCTACAGTAGTCGTTCGGAAACGTGCAGGACCAGCGGAGTATTCACAACATTTCTGGTTCGCCGAGATAGATTAAGAATCGAGTTTCTTCGTCACCTGTAATGTATCAAATGCTTCGTCCACGAACCTGAGAAAGAAAAGTGTGACCCCGGGAATTGGTCAAGCTCCTCCTGTGCAGACAAGCTGGCGCTATTGGTAGCTGAGCCTGCAGTTGGAAGTGGAGATGACGGAGGTGATGACGTAGACGATGAAGTAGAACACGAGTCTCCACTTGCCCCACTCTTATTGGTAAACTGTGCAGGTATCTCACTATTGCATTTCCGGTCGACTGCATTCAAGTCACCATGGCTGCGGTTTGCCCTGTTTTGCTCCGGGAAAACTTGAAGCGCGATGCTTGTAGGCTCCGAGTTGGTTCTCTTCACTGCTGAGCGAGTCATTGGCAACGAGCGATAGTCCCAAGCTGTAAAAACAAATCTCGCATACAGTACTTGCCAAAAGACACGTGTACATGTAGACCTTATAGGGTCATGTATAGGGGTACATTTGTTCACATTTTTACCTCATTCACAAAGCCATCGTTTTCTAATCAGCCAGCTGACAATGAAGTATAGAATGTTCAAAGTGCATTGCATAATGAGCTTTCTTTGAAAATTAGAATTCCATATACTATATAATCTCTGACCAGTGATGACCTTAAAATTCGAAATCTTATAAGGAACGTATGGGATCATACGCCAACCAAGACTTAATGGCTCACTATCAAAGATAAAAGTTTAAAATTTGAGTTAACTCAGTTAAACAAGTTCTTGTAAACCTTTTGAAGTCAATAATTGTTTATAAATATCACGATGCCTTCTGTGAACAAACCCGTATGTTAATCAAAACAAAATGTAAACAAGGATGTCAGTAGCCCGCGAACGCAGACGATTTTCCGGCCGTTGTTTCGCCTGGTTTCCATATGATCATACGGATCGTCCCGATCGCCCCAGTCGTTTCAAATGATGTCGTCTCATTCGCCCGGAGATCGCCCGGGTAGTGTTTCCATATAATCGTCCCGATCGCCTCTGAACATTATTTGAAACGACTGGGGCGATCGGGAGGATCATATGGAAACCAGGCTTTTCTCTCCCCCGTGGGCAGACTCCCTCATTGGATAAGAGCAGAAACCCATAAGAGTTGAAACGTGTAACGGCCCCTTGTGTCCTGGGAAACAAGCTTCTGATTATTCAATTTGCTAAGTACCATATTTGGAACAACAAGGGAGAGGGGTTTCCAAATATGGTACTTAGCAATGAAACATTCAACCAATCAGTTCGCACTGAATATTCGGAAGCTGTGAACGCGCGTTACACGTTTCAACCCTTGTGGGTTTCTGATAAGAGTCATTACGCCATTCACAACTATGTGGAATCTAATGATCAAACTCCAACCAATGGTTTCGTTTTAACTGTTGTCACATACATTTGCCGCTATGTGGTTCGAAATCAACCAATATACTACGTATGTACATGCATCTATCCGACGAGCTAGAGTGATTGACAGCAAAGAAAAACAGAACCGTTGATTGGAAGTCGAAGGTTTGTGAGGTCTTCAATTATTGAAATCTTCAGACCTCGTTTTTACGAAATAATTATTAGAGAGATTTACTCAACTTGCGTTTACATCAGACCGAAATTTGAGATTTACAAAAAAATCAAGGAGAATTTGTTTCTCTTCAGTTCATTTCCTGCCTGTTGTTTAAGCCTCG
>NC_090879.1:52278841-52282698 GCF_036669935.1 Montipora foliosa
ATGACGAGAAACAAGCTATTTTTTTTATTACTTTATTTATTTTAGCAAACGTTTTGGCAAAATGCCAATTGCTAACCCTTTTACTTGAACAGTGAAAGCTGGTCACGACTCCTCCAGATATCTTAATCGCAAGGGGAAAAAATTCAGTAGCAAATGCAACAGTGTATTGGTTGGAATTTCGAGTCCTGGTTTACCATAAGCATGTAAATACATTGGACAGGCCTTTGAATTATTAGTTCTATAAATTTGTTAAATTTCTGCATAATCCGGTGTAATTTCTGCATAATCAATGCATGTTTACGCATAATATGGCAAAAATTCCCACATGATCTTTAATTTTTTTTTTCCGCATCCCATCAGAAACCCAAAAGAAAGAACACAACCTAGCCCCTTTCAATCTTTCTGAGAACAACTTAGTAATACCAATTCTCACATCTCAGCCTTGCATGTAATAATTCTCCATGCCCCATACCCAGTCCTCACAGGAACACTTCCCAAATAATGTTGTATCATACCTAGATTGACCTCATCAGAAACGCTCCTCTTCAAAGGTGAAGAAAGACTCTCAGTACGCAATATGTAATGTGATGGCAAAGGGCTGTGCTGCCTGAGACTGGAAGTGTCGGTATCACTAGCAGACAAAGTTGACAGCCTGGATCCCTCAGTATCAACATCAGAGCTTGGTGATGACAAAGGAATGTCACTGTCAAAGGTAGACGAGGACCGTGAAGATCGCTCTGACAGGGAGGTGGACACAGTTTTCTCTCGTGTTTTTCCAGTGTCCCATGAATCCCAATATATGTCGGACGTGCTATCTTTGTGACCTTGCTTTTGGCGTTCTTTGAAAACACAAAAAGCATTTTAATAAAGAGAAGGAAGGATCTTCTTCATGATGCGTGACTATCAGCCTTCATCTCATAAAAATATATATTTAATAAACATCAAAACAATGACAAACCAAAAAATAACAACCAACCAACAATTTTTCCCTTGGCAGTATCTGGTTCAACACTGGCAATTTCTGTGACATAAGCAGTGGATTACAAGCATTGGGCGAAAAAAAAAAAAATTCCTCCTGTAAATTACATGTACCGTACTTTAGCCAGTTGCACAAAGTATTGTGAGTTATGAGGAAATTTTTACCAGATGAAACCAGCACCACCTTTTACGACACAGAAAGTTGGTGAAATACCAGAATTAAAGTTTAACCCATTTCTTCCTGAGAGTGATTCTTACAGATTTTATCCTGTCTAATGTCAGATAAGTTTACTCATCAATGGTGACCGCTTTACGGGTGAATGGGTTACAGCGGTTACCAGTCACACGCACCCCTCAACAACTTTTTTTCATTTTTCAAAACTAAATTTGAGTGGACGCCAATCAAATATTTCCATGACAATAGTCCTGCTCACTTGGTAGCAGTCAAATTTGTCATGGAATTGTCTGATTGATGTCCACCCAAATTTACAGCACTGTGTAGTTTCAAAATGTGAAAAAAGTCGTTAAGGGGCACATATAACTGGTAAACAATGTAATGAATGTTGAATCTGGTCTCTAATCTCAAAGAGTTTCGTAAAATGTCTCGTCCGAAAACAAAAACATAAAACAAAAACAGAGCATGAAGAAAATGAGACATAATTTTTATTATCAAGGAAAAGACAGGCTACTGATTCTCAATTTTCTTCTTACTTACACTCTCTTTGTGACCAGAACTATTTTTTATTGGAATACTGAATCAAATGTCATCAAAGTGTTTGCTGTTACAAAATAGGAAGACTTGGCGAAACATAGAGGACCAAAGAATAGAAACAGAAATGGCCAGCATTATGTAGCACCCAGAATTTCAGTCAATTGCCTTGACGTTTTCAATTGGTTCTTGAAACTGTGTATTGTGCTTTTCCACCACAGCAAGGATTGAAAGCCACAGTAGGAAATGAGTATGTTGACTTTTCTTGCTGTGACATTGTTTATTTTTAAATAAGAATGACTACAGATTGGTACCAGTTTTCACCACTTTTGTCTCTCTTTTACAGAAACTAATCATTTTGGTTAACATTACCAAAGCTGTAAAATAGGAAGGTAAACAACTTTTTTTTTTGGTACTGCATTTTGCATTTGTATATTATACTAAAGTATGTTTAGATCAGATCTTATTTTAATTCCTCTTCATAAAACATAATTTTTATATATGTGTACGCCTGAAATTCAATATTTCCTTTTGTTAAGTTTTATTGTGGTTGCTGGTTAAACAACTCCTTCCCTTGCATATAATGATGTATCTCTTATCATTCCAAAAGCTCATCTTTCTCTTTAGACATCCTTTTTCCATGTGTTGTGGAAAATTATACAAGCACCAGCTATGTAAGCTGCTGCGCATGTTTTCACATGTCCACAAATGACCTTAACACTGACATCATCAACACCAGGGACTTAGTTTGATGCTACTCCAGTTTGAAGAATTTTAAATGTAGCAGTAACTTAAAAGGTGGCAATTCAAAGATTACATTTAAAATTTTCCAAACCAGAGAAGCATCAAGTCCTGTCTGATACTCCTTAACAAGATTAGATCTGCAGACGTGCTCTAATTGCTTGCCCACAATTTCATTTTTACTGAAGGTGGAATTAAGAATGGTTGAAAAGTGGTAAATTGTGGTTTCCCTAGGTCTTTTGCGATATCTACCTGTGTAAGCCTGGAGATGCTTCAGTGCCGCTATCAATCTCCGACTTTCTTCCCTTCCATCTGCATAGTTCTCCAACACAGCCCTCAGTTTCTCATCAGAAAGGGACAACAGGTCTTCTACAGTATTGCATTTTCTTCTAAATTCTGTCCAGGATTGAAATAGGCCAAAAAATATTTACAATAGGTTGATAAAAAAGTAGAACAAATCTCTCCCAAATTTGATTCAGTAAAGGCAAATCAGATGTGTTGCTCAGTTAAGGGAACAACAGACTTTGACAAAGGCAGTCCTAAGTTAAAGTACCTCTAACAGACACATAAACTGCCAGGGTCTGAAAATACTGAAGAAAGGTGTTGCATTCGTATCATCAAACGGTCAGACTCTGTAGTCCCTCTGGAGAAGGCCCTGTAAATATCTGTTCATAAAAACCCTACGACATCTTGTCCTCCCTTAAACTTTGATTACTATCTTTAACCCCCTGGTCCAGCCACACTTCAACTACTGCCTCCAAAATAAACAAGAAAACTTTATTTCCCGAACCATTAAACAGGATATAATTACATCTGAGAATTAAAAAAGAGAAAGGGCTGGATAACTAGAATAACTACAAAGTTAAAAAGATAGGTTGCCAGTTTCGTACATATGTCTTTATTTAATACAAATTTAGGTCGGCATATACACACATACACACAAACAAACAAACAGAACACAAAGCACAAAATAAACACTAAGGGAGAGTCACTTTACTTCAAAAATAGGAGAATTTAGTAGCAGCAGCTCCAGCAGTTGTTTGGGGCAATTGTAACCAAACTCTGCTACTAAGCTTCAAAAGTTACAAAATCAACTGACGAGGGTCCTAACCTTCTCTAGCTATGGCGCTGATGCCAATATTGTTTCCAACACAAATTCCATAAAGCTGTCATGGTCTACAAATAATTAATAACCTTGCTCCAGACTACATGTAAAAGGAGCACTGTTCTCTGACCGTGATCAAATATAGCCAACTATTCTTTGAGAGACACCACCGTCAAACTGGCCATTCCAAAACCTCAGTGCACATCATCCGTGTGAAATCTACAGAAGTATGTGACGGTAACAGGCCCCTAGCCCAATACCATCCATTGGAAATATAAAGTATAAGAACTTGTTTAGAACGCCAAACTCATACATTTTATGATT
>NC_090879.1:52282798-52300298 GCF_036669935.1 Montipora foliosa
CCACCCTCATGGACCAAGGGGCTACAAAAGCACAATTGCGAACATACCTCTTCAAAGCACAAATTGCGAACAAAGGGCTTCAAAACGCATTGCCATTAGTAGGGGTAAAACGCAAATTGGTTAAAACATAATATCTTATTCATATTATAATGAGTTGTAAAGAAATACATGGAAGAGTTAATCATATGGAAGAAGTTCAATGTCCTTTTTGCAATAAACAGATATCAAAGCATACTAAAAAAAACAGAACAATGCTGCAGTCAAACCTGAGATAGTGGAATGATAACAATATGCTAGTTTGTAAAAAATGTGGGACAGTTAATGGCTATAAACCGCTTATAGAATTTGTTGATTTTCACTCAAATAAGCATAGATTCCATCGTAAAAGTGTTTACCAAAGAAAATATCATATCAAAAACATTATCAATAACATTGCCATTAAAAATGGTTTCCAGATTTCTGTAAAAATATGGATAAATAATTCGCATTTTTGCGGCTATCGGGAAGTTGTGAAAGATGTTAACATTGATAGAAAGCGTATGATTAACATGAATTTCATTTTAAACAAATATTTAAAATGCTTGATCTTCCTTTTGAAAAGGTCAAGACGAGCAAATCCAAAAGACACTTCAATCATATGAACGATATTGGAAAGACATCTTGTCATTGGCATCCGACCGAATTAATGAAATAGTTAAGGAATGAATTTGTCATTGTATTTAGCGTAGAACTTGTCAACACTAGGACAAACATCAGTCACAAATCATCTACATTTTTTAATTCTGTGTGAAACGATGGTTGAAAATCACCGCTTCTCAACATGTCTTTTATCGAATTCAAAAGATGCTGATAACTTTGGTATGCGTATGTACAATTTTGTATTTAAGATCCAATGATTGGAAATCCATGTAAGACTTGATTAACAAAGCACTTGTGCTTATATCTACTAGGCTATACCGCCAGTTACAACAGCACTAATAATTCCACCAGTACCAGTTATGATAGAAATAGTATTACCAGAGTTTTAATTTTTGTAACGTTTCACAGCTTGCTTGTAAGCCCAACACTTTCTATGGTATGCCTTATAATAGCTCTTTAGTTCGTCGACCTGATCTTCTGAGAGTTTGTCTGAAATATGGTTCCAGCTAAATATTCTCTTTTTCGATCTGTCATATATGGTTTAGATTGTTAATCGTCTGCATAGACAATATAGTATACCACTGACTTGACCACAAAAAGGTGATCTTTTAATCAGTTTAGTTGTGTATTTTTCTGAAATAGCATAAGTGTAACCTCTACCGAGCTTATGGTGGTCATAAAACCTCCCGGAAGCATCATGTAATACACTATGTGAATTTAATATATCAATCCAACCGAAGATCTTTTCAAGTAACCATGTTAGACAGCCACTACCTGGTCCAAGAAGACCAATTTCACCATCATTGAGTTCAAGAATCTCATTCATAGACATGTCTCTTTTCAAATAGAAACAGTGCAGGTATTGATAAACAAGTGCTGATTTTAATATTTTGTCATTAATGCATGGATGTTTTTCTTTTGCTTCTTGAAAACTATATTCCACAAATCGTAATAAATTGTCGATATAGATATATATTGAGTTATATATTTTGAAAACCACATCACAAATCAAAATGATTTTGAATGAACCTGAACATATTTTTTAATTCATTATCAGACAGAGATTTTGCCCAAACAGCAAAAGCATATAAATCCATTTCACAGAAATTCACAGCAGTGCCATCAGTATGAACCTGACATCCAATAAACATTTCTTGAGCTGAACCTGTCAGAGTGGCAGAAATTGTTTCTGTTTTAATCGCACTGATTGATGTAACGCCTCTAAAGAGTTCTAGATTTGTCCCATTAATACGAATTGTCCAAACTTCGATATTTCCAGAGAGATTCAGCAAAGAAGGAATGTTAAGTCTGCCATTTGACGAGGAACCAAAATCGACATAGACTGTACCATCTCCCCATGGTATATGCACACCGAATCTGACGGCTCCACGCCCCCATTGAAACTGTGATTGATTAGTTATCGCTTTTGTTTTGACAACCAGTATTACTGTGCATTTGTTACCAGAACTACCCGCTATTTCAGAAACATCAAATGATTTTTTTTCCAAATAGTCATCACTACCATCGAAACGTATAAAAAACAGTTTTTTCAATGAATCCCTCAGAAGAAGAGGCTTTTTTGAATTGGTTTGTTGTGAAAAATCGATATTATTCGCAGGATCCATCCATGAACTAACTCTGTCATTTGAATCGGCTGTGACTACTGATAAGCTGGAATTAATGCAATGCTGATTTTGTCTAACACTGGTATACCAGGTAGACTGTTCGAAATAATAAAAGTCGATCTGTCTAACTTCAAATCGAGTTGTTTTTTTATGACAACATGGTTCTCTTCCGTAGCAGCCTTAACGACGAGATTTTTGTCAGTTTCTATATGTCCATCATCATTTACTGAAAGTTGAGCTTGAGCTTGATAGGTAAAATCATCATCAGAGTGATAGTCAATGGTGTATTCAATTTGTCACCATTGTCGTCAAGAAGATGTGTACCATCTAAATTTTTTACATACAATGTCGTATACTGTTGCATTATATAATTCAATTAATCAGTAATGTTTGTAATGTATAATGTAAACATAAGATCTTACGCCATCCCCATCGTCATCATCAAAATTATTCGTATTTTTGTTATGTTTTCAAAATATCGATTGACATTGACAGTAAGTATTTTGCTTGTTGAAAAATCTATGTCATAAAATACACTAGCGTTTCCATAAAAAGTTATATCGTGATTCGACTCTGATGGATAATTTTTTTTAGCATAAATTTTTATTTTATCGATATAAATTTTAGTAAATGTTAGAGGTGCTGTTCTAGAAATATTGAAATCACAACCCAGTGATGATTCTGAAGTGGTTCCATAGATGTAAGACGGTAATATCTTATCAAATAACCCTAAAATTTTGTTACCATTCATATTGATTGGCACATGCATTAAAAATTGATCATTTACAATCTCATAAGCCAAATTGTAATCATAAATTGTGAAATCAAGGTTGTTTTTTGCTTCGCCTTTTATACCGTAAATCAGGGCATACAATGGTAAAAGAGTTGGGCTTCTATTGTCATAATTTGCTTGAACAGTTACATACAACCGTCTTTCGATAGTTGGTGAAGAACCATCTGGTGATAAGTTCATGATAAAGCGATAATATTTATAATCTGTGTTGGTTTTGACTGTAGTGGTTCTATCAGTGTTCATGTTTCTTTTTTCAAAAGTAACCTGAAATGAATTAAACTCCACATCGAAACCGGTTCTCAGGAAATATATTTCTAAACACACAGTATATTTATCGCTATAATTGTCACGTATCAGTTTGAATAGATTAAAATCGAATCGTCCTTTAAACAGACTGGAACCATCTGCTGCCTTTTGAACATTGAATGAAAATGCTTTTTTGTTGTTTTTATGTGGTGAGTCATTATAGTTGGTTAAAGTGGCATCCTGTATTCCATAATCTTCTGTAAATTCCCCATCATCCATAGCATATTTCAGCACATTTCTCTGTTTGTGTGAGTAGTTATGTGACTCTTCACTATTTCGTCGTCTACATATTTCTTGTTTTTTTCTATTTGTTCGTCTGTATATTTATTGTTTTCGGTAGAAACAGTTGCAATACCGTCATTCACTTGCTTCAAAGTGATGGCATCTTGATTATGTGTGGCGTTTCCGAGATTTATTATTCGTTGATTGTTCATGTCTAGAACAGAAGTCATTACACCGCTTCCATCCAATTTCAATGTTTTTCCAACCTCGGAATCGACATAAGCTTTGTTAGTCACATCTCTAGCACCGGTTGGTTGTCCGCAATTTATTATTTTATTCAAAGACATATCCAAATTTCCAGTCATTTTAGAGGATCCGTCTAAACGAAGTGAATCCAAAAATAATCGATCAACGTAACCTTTTCCTGTGGCATCATTTACACCTGTCGGATCAGCAAGATTGATGATCTTGTTGTTGTTTATATTCAAATTTCCAGTCATTGCTTGCGTACCATCTCGCAACACAACCTGATTAACATTCGGTTTGGTTGATAAACCAGTTTGCAATTGGTGTTTTGTAACAGCGTCAGAATTGCCAGTGCCTTCAGCAAGATTGCTGATTTTATTATTTCCAAAGTCAAAATTGCCAGTTACGGAAATACTTCCATCTTTTTTCAAATAATTAGCCAGCTCCGTTTTATCAGCTTTAAAATTAAAAGAGCTGTCAACGTAAAATTTATTGGAAGCATCTGAATGCAATATTGGATCTTGCACTCCTGAGATTCTTTTATTTTTCATGTCGATCGGATTTTGGGCTTCTATCTTTCCATCATTTGTATTTAAATCGAAATAAAAGTTATGCAAATGCGCACTACTGACAGCGTCACTCTGGCCATGTCTAGCAGGGGCTATATTTTCAACCCGTCTATTATCCATATTAAGGGCGCCAGTCATTGCATTGCTCCCATCTATTTTCAAACACCCAGAAACCTCTTTATCAACATAACTCTTTGTACTAGCGTCATTATTCGTTTGAGGTGAATCCACATTTCGCAGTTTTTTATTCTGTATATCATAATCACCGTCATCTGTTAGTTTAAAACCAACACCAGGCAATCCTTTTACTATTTCAACAACTTTTTCATGTGAAAATGTGTCTTCAGGTAATTTACCATTTGAGTAACTCATATATACAATTGGTTTATATTTTTTCATCGAAATTCTTCCTTACTTGTTTCTTGGGTTTGTCAATATATATAAAACTAAAAGGGTCTCTAGTTGCTTTCTCGTATAATTGTTGTGAGACATTGTTTTCACGACATATGAGACTTTTTTCATTAGTACTCGGAAAATCATAAATGGCAAAATGTGAGCAGTTTAATCTAATATCTTTTGGTGTCTTATAGTAGCTTTGACTCAAATATATGGCGCAGCAGTTTTTATGTCTCCCCTGTATAAAATAGTCAACTAATGGTTTTTGGTTTTTATCACATACGAAATCGTCGAATATCACAATTTTTTGATTGTCACCATTGAGATTTTTTACAGGAATTATTTTATCATTGCTTGCTTCAATGATATCATAACCAGCTTCTTCACTCCATGGTTCGAACTCTTTCATGAGATTCCGATACTTTGACTGCTCTAAGTTTTTTGCATAAAGGTATATTTTATCAAAATACAACAGATTGTGAATCATATGCATCAGTGTGTTTGTTTTTCCCGAACCAGAAGGTCCACAAATGAGCATGCGGAAGCATCGATCAGGCATAAAATCATGTAGTTGTGTGAAGTTTGTGACAACATCGTCGCCAGTATCATAATTAGGTATCTTCATTTTTATATCATATGGGTATATTGTTTCGATAATATGGTGTTTAACATGGTGTTCAACATGGTGTTCAACATAGTGTAAAAACGTTATTTTTTATATATGAATTTCCATTTTTATGTAAAGTAATAATATAACAAAATGAGTTTACTTAAGTGGAAAGAACTCGCAAAGAGTAAATCTGAATTAGGGGATAAGATCAATTATGTCCATAATGCAATTACAAAGCATGATATTGATCAGAAGACCAGTCAACAGGGATTTTCAAAAGTATTCCAACCAATTACAAGTAAATTAGATGATGTTATTGATAGTAATCAGGCTTTAAGGTTGCCAAGGAAAAAACGACCACTGAAGAAAGGAGAAGTTCCTGATTACGGCATTGATATAGAGGATGAAGTTCCAGATATGAATCTTGGTGAATTATTTGAACAACCTGTTTTGCCGCAGCAAGAAAAACAACTGGTGCCAAAACCGCCAACATATGAAGAATCTTTACAAGATCTTCTGGAAGGGAAAAAAGAGATGTATGTTGATCCTAAGTACTTTCCTGAAGAACCAGAATTACCACCAGAATATGATGATGACGAGAGATAGATTATGGATGGAGGATGAAGATGTGGAAAATGAGATACTAATGAGTTTGAAGTGCCTAATTATGACACAGTTGAAAAGACACTCAATCAACAAGGAATGAATGCCAAAAAATCCAAAGCATATCTTCGTAAAATTTTAACACAAACTAGAACGAAAAGAAATCAATTGAGAGGTTATAAAACACAGGTGACAAAACAATATAACAAAGGGATTATAAATGAAGCACAAAGACAAGAGATGAACGAAAGAATAGACAGAGCTAAAAATGTCTTGAATGCATATATTGCACATTATGACACTAAATTGGAAACAATAAAAGGTTCTGGAATCAGAAGAAAAAGAAAAGGTGGCAATGTGATATTTTTTAACAAACCAAAAGAACTCATAAAAAAATTGGATTTGATCATTGGTGAGATATTGGCTGGCAATACAAGCATTGACATGCGAAATATGGGTGTTTCTATATTGGACACATTATTGAAAATGACAACAATTAACAAATCACAATATGGTAAATTATACAAACAATATTTCAAAATTTAATGTAACCTAATCACATAATGGAACGAGAGATAGTTTTATCATCTTACAGTGTGAAAAATAAAGGGGATAATAAACCAGAAGATTTTACAACAAATTTCACCAGACCTGTAACTCTAGACAATATAAGCAATACGTTATCGGTCTTAACAGAGTCATTAACATGTCATTCACTTGGTTCAATGTCAATGCTGGGTACAAAAATCAATTAATCAAATACAGCTCCGATAATGGTTCAACTTTTAAGGACATTACCTTTCCAGCTGGGGTATGGAATTATACGGACTTTGACAGACATATTAAAAATGTGACGAAAACTGGTGATACGTATCCGATGACTCTTGAATTCAACGAAACAACATTCAGAGTCACGGTTACATTAGCTGCAAATTACCAACTTGATTTAAGAGCAAGTAATTTTAATGAACTGATCGGTTTCGACAAAAAGATATTAGCAAGTGGAACGCATATTGGACCAAGAGTGCCGAATCTCAGTCAAGACACAGACGTACTCAATATTCATTGCGATTTGGTCAACGAAAGTTTAGTTGACGGTGAAGAAACAGACATTATTTATTCATTCTCAACCAGTGTACTAAAACCAAGTTACTCCTTCACCCTCGAACCACAAAGAGTTACATTTAATCCTGTGAACAAAACTACAATTTCATCAATCAGAATCATGATAACAGATGGAAAAAGAAGATTAGTGGATCTAAATGGAGCAGATACGTCTTTTTCGCTGATTTTAAAAAGTATCTAATGTAACAGTATAATGAAACCGTATGAATTCAAGAGGTTTTACCACCCAAAACTTGGTAAATTTGTATTTCAACATAAAGGGTCTGGGCTTATCTTAGACAACATTTTTAAACCATTGAAGAGTGTGGCATCGTCTGTTTTCAAGAAATTTGCTAAGCCATTAGCAAAGAAGGCATTAGAATCAGGGGTTTCCCATGCAGGTGATAAAATTGGTAAGGCGGCGGCAGAAAAGTCAGGAGACCTAATAATGAAAAAATTGGCAAATTTGAGAAAAGGAGCTACAACACAAAAAGCAATTGTTCCATCCTCACCCATTAAACAGCAAGATGAAAGCGCTGACATGATACTAAATAGATTGATATCCGGATCTGGAAGAAGGCGTAGATTTTTCAAATAAATAACATGACAGCAAAATTATATAATACAATAGTATAAATGGCTTTTAGAACAAGTGAATTATTGCAAAGAAATGAGTTGGTGCGTTTCCAACTTGATGATGTAATTAGAGCCCCTGGAAATAATCAACATCAAGAAAAGAACGGTTATAGATTCACCATCAACGACCGGAGTTCTTTCTATGATTGGTACAATGCTTATTTCGAGGTTCAATTCCAGTTACAAAAAATAGCAGATGGAGCTGGTTATGCAGCAGCCGATAGAATAACGGTGATAAACGGATCTCATTCATTGATTGCACATATGATGATTAAAAGTGCTGGGAAAATTGTTTATGACACTGACAATCTACATAAGGTCACTTTTGTGAAGAATCTGTTGGAATATTCTGATGATTACAGCAGATCAGTCGGTAAAAACAGTTTTTGGTATTTAGACACAGATGGTACGACAGCCAATACCAATTCAGGATATGAATCTAGAAAAGTGCTTACACAAGCTACCAATAATGATGGAACAGGAGGAGCAAAAGATGTGAATTTGATCATACCTCTCAATCGTTACAGTTTTTTTGAAGAGTTGCAGGATAAAATGTTGGTTCCTATGCAGTTACAATTCAATTTGAATCTCCAGAACGACAATGAACTCATCAATATGGCAGCAGGAACAGATGCCGGCAGAGTAGTGATTAACAGATTTCTACTATGGGTTCCAAAATTAACACCAAAAGACAGTATGTACGACAAATTTGTAAGCTCTTTCATGAAAGAACACAAATGGACATATCAGCGTGAACTATATGCAGTGTCAGCACCTGCTAGAGTCAGTGGTTTTTTTCAGATTTCTTCCAGTATTGACAATGTCAAAGCAATTTTTGTTTATCTACAACGGGCTAAAACCAGAGTTGCAACTCAAAATCCATATATACTTGATACCTTCAAACTAAATGCAGCAAACGCAAACAGTTATTTAACAACATGCAGACTCGAATATGGCAATGGTGTTTTCTACCCAGAAACGGAATATGACAGTGAAAGCAAAGTGAGAATTTTCAATGATCTGATGTCTTATGCAATGCGAAAAAATGATTACAACACCGGAACCCAGTTGAATCTTGCTAATTATAACAGCCTGTATCCACTGATCTATTTTGATCTCTCATATCAAGCAGAGAAAGTAACAAGAGACCCTAAACAGTTGATTTTCAGGTATAAAATAAGTGCCAATAGTGCAGCAGATTTCAATGTCCATGCAGTTGTATTGTACGAAGAGTCGGTTGTTATTGACAAGGTGGGTAATGAATTGGTTATAGTTTAATCCCATGAATGACACATATTTATTTGTATATGTTTTGTGACTGGAATTATGTAACATATATTATATGACTGAACTTCATCAAATAAACGTAAGACTGTCAGATAATCAAAAAAAGAATCTGAGTAATGCTTACCATAAAAGGGAAACAATTGTTCTAAGACTGACAAATGATTCTCTTAATGGAAACGACACTCTTTATGTTCCAGCAATGGTGAAAAAAAGATTGCAAAAAAATCGACAATTGAACAAAGGAATGGACATTAAGCTTGCTAAGACCAATATCAGAAAACAAGTAGGCGGAAGTCTTTTGAGCACCGTATTGTCACTTGGTATGAGAGCTCTTCCAGCAATTGGTAAAACCCTTGGGTTGAGTGCTCTTGGTGGTTTAGCAGAAGCCGGAGCTAAAAAATTGTTAGGATCTGGTCAAAAAGGTGGTGCTATGCCATTACCCATGATGATACCTTTCAATGCAATCAATCAACTGATGCCATATCTGAATATGTTTACAACCAAACAGCAAAGAGACATAATGAATGCGGCTCAAACAGGATCTGGCGTTAAAATAACACCGACTAAAACACAATCAGGTGGATTTCTAGGAACTCTGTTAGCTAGCATTGGAATTCCTTTGGCTTTGAATCTTGTCAAAAAGCTAACGGGAAGAGGAGCACCGAGGGTAGGTAGACCAAGATTGCATGGTGAAGGATCACCTAGAATTGGAGCCCCCCCTCCATTTTACAGTTATCCGCCATATGTGACTGGTAATGGTAGAAAAAAAAAACATCCTCAACCAAAAAAGGAAAAGGGTTACTATTGGGAAAAAACAGTCCATTCAATGGCATACCCATTTTGGGGGCAATATTGTGAAACCAAAATTTCACAAAAACATACCTATGTCCAATCACGATCTGAAAAAATGGTGTAAATATTTGAACATTCCGATCAATGATGTACTGTCAAGAGATGAAAAAGTTCCACATAACCATAAACAGGCGTTATTTATTTACAATCTGGAACCAGCTTATATGTCAGGATCTCACTGGGTTGCAACATATGTCAAGGATAATGTAATAAATTATTTTGATTCGTTTGGTATGCCACCTTTTCAAGAGATTGTAAATCATGCCAAAAAGAAAAATCTGACTTTGTTACATCAAAACAATCAGATACAAAACATACAAACAACAACTTGTGGGTATTTCTGTTTATACTTTTTAAATGAAATGAACAAGGGTAATTCGTATTATGATTTGTTACAAGTGTTCGACATAAATGATACAATGAAAAATGAGAGATTGATCGAATATTATTTCAGAAATATCTAACTTATATATTATGAAATCATATTGTGTTAAACAAAAGAAAGTGACTGAATGTGTTGAACCTTCAGGTTACAAAACAGCCAAAAATGGTAGACTAATGTTCTTTTGCACTTGTGCTGAATGTGGTATTACAAAGACCAAATTTGTCAAACAACAGGGAAACTAAACAGCCCGTTGGGAGCGGGCTTACTCAGTGATATCGCTAATACAGGAACAGAATTATTTTTAACTAAAGGAGTACCTTATCTTGGCAAAAAAGCCGTTGAAATGGGTAGATATTATGGTTCCGAATTAATGAGAGACCCAAAATTGCAGAAAAAAGCAATCGATTATGGTTTGAGAAAAATGAACCCTCTACTTCATAAAGTCGGTTCTGAAGCTCTCGATCAATTGTCAACAAAAATAAGACCAAATAAAAAATACACAACAAACAGAAAAGATCTTGACGGCGGCGCTGTTGACATTCACAAAGCTATTGGTAAATTGCCGAAACCAAAAGGTGGATGGACATTACCTGGGCATCATTACACAGGACCTTATAATGATTTAGAAAATCAACTGAAGTATGACCCAAAAACTGGTCAAATATTGGAAATATATGATATGCCCACTGGCAAAACTGATGCAATAGCAATGCAACACGATGTTGATTATTCCGTCTGCAAGGATGATAGGAAATGTAAAAACAAAGCAGATAGGAAAATGGTTCAAGCTTTAGACAACGTACCGTATAATGAAAGACAATGGGGGCATTGGTTGGCAAGAAATGTTATCAATACAAAGCAGAAACTAGGTCTTGGAGTTTCAAAAAACGGAAAAAGCCGTCGGGTAAAGAAAACTGGCAAGAAAAATTAGCAGATGAATTACATGCATCTATAAGACGCAACTTTACTCGGCGGCGTGTAATCGTAAATCATATCGATGAAATATGGGCAAGTGATCTAGTTGAAATGCAACAGTTTAGCAAATGGAATAAAGGTTATCGGTATCTTCTCATGGTTATTGATGTTTTCAGCAAATACGGTTGGATTGTCCCATTGAAGGATAAGAAAGGTGAATCCGTTACTGAAGCATTCAAAACAATATTCAAGGAAGGCAGAAGACCACAATATTTATGGGTTGATAAGGGAAAGGAGTTCTATAACAAACACTTGAAGGACTTGTTAGACAAAAATGGGATACATATGTACTCCACTGAAAATGAAGAGAAATCCTCAGTGGTCGAAAGATGGAATAGAACAATCAAGTCCAAAATGTGGAAGCAGTTCACAGTTCAAGGTAATACAATGTATCTCGATATGCTGTCCAAACTAGTGAAACAGTATAATAATACAAAACATTCAAGCATAAAGATGACACCCGTTGAAGCATCTAACAAGAGGAATGAAGGAACCGTTCACTTCAATCTATATGGTGATACAGAAACATTAAAACAAAAACCTAAATTCAAAACAGGTGACCAGGTTCGAATATCCAAGTATAAACGAAATGTGTTCGACAAGGGTTATACACCAAATTGGACCGAAGAAGTGTTTACAGTTGATAAGATCCAATACACTAATCCAATAACATACAAACTAAAAGATCTCAGAGGTGAAGAGATACAAGGCAGTTTTTATGAACCTGAATTATTGAAAGCTAAACAGGATATTTTTCGTATTGATAAAGTCATTAGAAGAGACTATAAAAAGAAACAAGCTTTGGTAAAATGGAAGGGATACAGTGATGAATTCAACAGTTGGATACCATTGAAAGACATTGAAAACATATGAATTGTGGTGAAACAAACGCACCAAAAACCATATAAAAAATTATCTAATCCTAGTATATATGGACAAGTTCGAAAATGAAGAAAAGTTTGGGTTTTATTATGAAAGTGATCAGGACTCTGGTTCGGATTCCGATTGGTCGCCATCGCAAGAAAGTATATCTGAAGAAAGCTGCTGCAGTTCGCAGGAATCTGAGTGGTCAGAAGAGGAAGACAACATATAAAAACTATTTTATAAACAAAGGATATGAATGATTCACAAAAGTATAAGTTAATAATCTGGCATTCGTTTTTGGAAGATATGAAAAAGGTTGAACATAAGATGGACAAATGTTTTCCAGGATATAAAGTCCAATATGGTGAAATGGCTCGTATGTTTAATTGGCATCTCAAAAACCGTAAAAAACATGAAAGACTTTATCCTTGGTTGATCCAAGCAAAAAACAAAAAGGAAGGAATACTCTTATTGTCTTTTAACTATTTGCTGAATTATGAAGCCGAAGAACCTGAAATAGTTGAAGTGCCCACTACAGATTTACCCAACAGATGGTATTGCCATGATTGCCAAAAGTTTGTGATGAAAAACAGCAAATCACAGCATATTAAAAGTAAAAAACATAATAGATATATATGAGCTTCAAAGGATGTAATATTGTTGATACCATGGTAGTGAGAAAAGTGGTTATAGAACTAATTTGTGATGTAATTATTGCAAATGCTGGGTATATGCATTATATGAGGTCAAAAGGACTGCCATTGTTGCTAAAAGCATTGGAGACAGGTGGACCAAAAGATGAAATTAAGAAAATGTTTAAACACATTGATAAAAGAATGGATTTTCTGTTTTGTTTGTTTCAAAGACATAGCAATTTTGTGAAACCACTAAACATAATAAAAAATATATAAGAAGTTATTTAAACCTATTATATATGAATCCAGAAAAAAAGTTCAGTGCATTTTTGACTTGTGTTATTGGTGATCCTGACTTGAAAGATTTTTTGGAATGTTTGATTGATTCCAATGTGTTGTCTGTTGTTTATCCGCCAGTGAAACTGCAATTAGTTAAATCAGGTGATTCGTGGCTGTTAAAAATAACTGATGGAATAAATAGCTACGTGATGCATCCCAATGACATTGATGACAACATGTTGGGAGACATTGAGCAATCTTACAGTAAATACAAACCTGATGAATCTGATAGTGAAGACGAATCATTGACAGATTCTGATACAGAATTTGCGAAAAGAGAATCATTGAAAAAGGAATTTATGAAAGGTTATGAAAATACATAAAAACAAATTATCTCTGAATATTATATGAGTCGAAAAAAGATTTACACTGCTAGAGAAATACAAGAACATAAAAACAAATATGGCCGCGAAACGGCATGGTATTGCCCGACATGTGATAATGGAAAGAATTATGCCATGAGAGGAAAACACCAACATTTGAAAACTGAAAAACACAAACTAATCGCTAAAATGAAAAATGCAAACTGATTCAAAATCACAAACTAAACGCTATACAGTTAAAATCAATCTAGCTATGGTTGGTTTAAACTAAGCAAATCTTCGCAAATCCTCCAACTTGACTGAGAACAAATATTTGACATTTTCATGGTATGAATCCGATTCTTTTTTTATTTGTTCCATCTTGCAAACCACTTCATCTCGTGTAAATATTCCTCTTTCAAGACATTTGAACAAAAATGGTAATTCACAAATGTATAAATTACTAATCCGTATATGGTTTTGCATAACTTCATCCCACAGCTTCACCAATTGTCTTTTGGCTTCTTGATTCGAATAATAAGTTCCATTGATACAATACACCATACATATACATTTAATTAAATTCCACTGTCAATTCTTTAATCAATTGACTTTTTTTATTTGTAATTTGTTCAAAAGCTGCTTCTTTGTCATTGTTTGCATATCTTGCCATTGTCTTGTGACGCTTTCCCTGAATAATATTGTCAAAGTAAAACAACTTGTCTTTTTCATTGTCTTTGATTTTTATTTTGATGTCTAGTTTTGCTATACGCTCTTCCAATTGACTTTGTTTTTCTATTTCTACTTTAAATTGAACCTTTTTGGGTTGTTTCAATGGGTTGGCTTTAATGTTAAGCAACAATTCTTTGTATTTTTTCGCATAATCTTCAATGTAAGCATTTTCTATTTTTTCTAGACTTTCTTTGTCATTTGTTGGTGCTTTGATTATTAGTTCAATTTGTGGCTTATTCTTTCTAAATTTATATATTTGGCTTTTTGGGTCTTTCAGGTGACGACTTAATCGTGTTGGCAGGTCTTCGCATGTTGAACCAATATATATCTTATCATCAATAAGGATCTTGTATATTTTGCCTTCTGAATACAGACTGTTAAATTTAGCGTTCGTTAATTCTAAAAATGGCATTGTGCGAATTTTATATCGATTCATTATTTTTGCATTGTTAAGATGTATGTAATCATGTTTAGTTGTTCTTGACAAAGCAGTGTACAATAGTTTTTTATCCATCTTTTCCACATCATAGATGTTGTAATGTTCGTTGATGTCAGCACCTTGGCATTTATGGACAGTAACACAAAAACTGGGAATAAAAGACTTAGAAAATGTATGCAAGTCAAACTCCTGATCATCAATCTCAAAAGAATCTTCTGAAACACTTTGTATTGTAAACTCCATTGTGTTGTATATTTTACGATCTTTCATGTTCTCAGTTGCAATAACCGGCATACCAGCACATACTTTGTATTCTTCATGTTTGTCATTATATTTGAAAACAACTTCTTCATATTCTTTGTCTTTTACAAACTCATCACAGCATCGTTTATTGACTTCAATTCTAGTTTTGTTGAGATAACATATATTTTTGAACAGTTTTTTGTCAATTGATGAGAAGTTTTTTGCTACTTTTCCTGTTTGAAGAAATCTGTCAAGAACTGTATGTGTTTTTTTGTCATATCTGCTTGATTTTTCAATATATTCCAAAGTCACGATTTCCGAACACATTTGTCTGATTGTCTTGGATTTGAGATAGTTGTAGCTTATTTGACTTCCTGATTCAACAGGTGAGCATTGATTGGGATCTCCAAACATGTGGACTTTTGTTCCATATAATGTAAAAGCTTTATAAATCATAGTAATCCATTTATTTGGTACCATTGAAAATTCGTCGATGAATACTGTTTTGTTTTTCAAGTCTTTGAGATTTGTTTCTGCTGAACAACCATTCCATTCACAAAAATAAGAATCAAAAGTATGACAAACATCGTCTGCTGCTTCATAACCCATATTCATCAATCTTTCTTTGACATTCTGAACAGCTTTATTTGTGAAACTCAACACTAATGGTTTGTCAGTTGTCATTACCATTTTGCATAATTCAGTTGTTTTGCCAGAACCAGCTTGTCCGTTATGTATACTACCTTCGCCTATTTTGGCTTTGTAAGAATTGTAATCCATGTTTTCTCTGTAATGGCGCTCAAAATATACACATGGTGTGTCTGTGATATATGCTTGACCGATATTCTTGATGTTGAATTCGACGTCTTTTTTGTTTTGCAATATACACCTTGGATTGGTGATAAATATACCATCTGTGTTGTAAGCATATAGCGCGCTTTTTGGACCGTAACACTTACTGATCAGCTTCAAACATTCTAAAATTGCCTGAGAAACCACAAAACGGTTAACACTTGTGTTGTCTGTAAATAACCTTTCGCATTTCTGTTCTTTGATCAAGTAAATTTCGTTGTAGCTATCGATTATGATATTACGTCCATCTTTGATACCTTGTGTCCAACAAGCCATAGCTGTGTCATATTCTGTGCATGTGAAACCTGTGTTTGTTTTGTTGTATTTCCTGCCTAAATCACCAATAAAACTATTTGCAAGTCGCTTGGCTTCGCTTTCTGGAAATGTTTCGAATATATGTTTAATGAATGGCTTAAATGTGTCTGGCTTTAGAGCCTTTTTTGTGGTAATTTTATATTTGATTTGCTTTTCTGACATAGTCAATTCGTCAACCAAATAAGAAACCAAATCACCACTATAAAAACCAGCTTCAATCTTCAAAGGTGTACCATAATTGTATAAAATGGTCTCCTCGAGGTAAAATTCACCGTTATGTCTCAAATCACTTCTGCAAGTGTATGGTTCTACTACATCATGTATACTATAAACTGGTATTGGTGATTTATTGTTCAATAAAATATTAGGATAAGATTTAGATATATCAATGTTAATGACATCATCTGGTATATCTTCGGTTGTACACCATTGAAGTGCCCTTGGATAATAATCATCAAGCATTTCACGTGTATGAACATTGTATGTAGATTGCGGCAAGTAACCACAAGTTTGTCTAAATAATGATGTTGCTAAGCTTGTAAAAGTTTGATTCATCCATTTAAAGTCATGTGTCTTGTATAAATCATGCAATTTATCGCAAATAGACTTCCTGATGTCATATTCGTCGTTCAAGAGAAACATGTTGTTCCTGTGATCTATGAAACCATCCAATATCCCATTGTTGTTCCAATGCAAGTACTCCACATAGTAACAAGTGGAATTAATATATGCATCAATGGCTTGCATCATTTTAACATCTTCGGGCAAAACGATAATGTTATCCTTTTTGTCTAATTCATAAATATCATCGAATTTATCTAGTTTATGTACAAATTCATGATTTCTTGTCCATTTCATTTCTGTCATATATTTTAACAAGTTATCACAGCCTCCTTGATTTGCTTTGGCTGCTGTGAGTTTTAATTTTTCATCTGTGATTGGGTAACAATGATGATCTTTGACCATATATACCAATGAAACATCACAATTGTGTTTATTTGTGTGTGATTTAAATTTTCTGTATGTACTATCGTAAGCATGGATAGAAACATTTGCATGGCAATTTTTAGCCCATTTGATCAATTCTTTTGTTGTCATACGTGGCGGGTCAATACAATATTTGAATATTTCTGTTTTTAATTTTTTGTAATCATATGTTTTAAACCCTCTTTTACCTCTAACTTGGTCCCAAACAAAATCAATAACACAACTGTCTGAACCATATGATTTAGGTTTTCTTTGTGTACATAATAAATACGATTCATACTTTAATCCAGCCATAAAATGGTGAGCAAAGAATTGTGGTTCATATGTTATAACTCTGGCGCCTATTTTTGTGATAACTTCAGCTGACAAAAGAGTAAAATTGTTAGATAATAAGGTGTACATGAAAAATTTATACATATCATCTCTGCTTAATCTTGGTATAATCATTTGAAAGGGGCCATATGTTTTGTTTGTGAATTTATTTTGTGTCAAGTTTCTAATTGTAACAAGCACGGTAACAGATACACGAATACGTCTTGTGTCA
>NC_090879.1:52312798-52317798 GCF_036669935.1 Montipora foliosa
GCTACAGTCTCTGTGTCAATGTTCTTTAGTGGCACAGCCTCAGGGTAGCGAGTCGAAAAATCTACCAGTGTCAATATATATCTGTGTCCTTCTTCACTCGGGGGACTGATAGGACCAACAAGATCTATTGCTACTCTCTTAAAGGGTTTATCAATCAGTGGCATCTTCTCTAACGGTACCTTTGGCACTGATCCTTTACTTACGGTCTTCTAACACAAGTCACAGGATTTGCAAAATCGAGTTACGTCACCTTGAATTCCAGGCCAATAAAAGGCACTCTGGATCTTGTCTGTTGTTTTCTTGATGCCCATGTGACCACCCATGATCGATCCGTGAGCCACTTCCATTATGGGGCGTCTCAACTTTCCAGGTACCATAACTTGTTTAAGCGGTTTACCACCATTCACGTAAGGACGCTTGTACAGGCGGTACAGTACTCCAGAGTTTTCTTCGAAGGAAATCTCCGCCAGACGCTTCACTAACACACCGTCTCGATCCCAGTACTTACGCAGACTCTCATCTTCACGCTGCATCTGCTTGAGCTTCTCTCTTTCCACAATAGGGTTTTCACCGGTACTAGGCACCTTCAAAATAGTGCGTTCATCCTTTTTCTTAGCTTGACTTCGGGTAGTTACTGCACAAGCCTCTTGCCAACTGGGGTCTGGATTTTGTGCATCCCTTGCATCACGTACATTACCAATAATTAGGTCGTAGATAGGATCTGAAAGGCACTGCGCTTCTACATGACCTTTAAGATAAGGCGTATCAACATAAATTCTTGCTATAGGCACTTTCCTCGCTGTGTTATCAATAAGCAACATGATGTTAAAATCTCCGGTGAACTGATCCTCGGCGACAAGGTCCTTCTTGATTACAACTCCACTGCAACCGGTATCTCTTAAAACGTCGACAGTCTTCTCTCCAACTCTGCCTTTTACAACTGGCATCTTACTTCTTACTCCAGTTAAAGGTTCAACACAGGCATTACTTAGCAACGGAACTTTCTTGCCACAGGCTAACAGAAGCTGATCATTTTGAATACAAGACTTGACTTCATCGGGGTTAGCGTTAAGATCTAGTGACTTAACCAAACAGCCAGCACTAACCTGACCACGTTGCACAGGGTACCATCTTTACCTTGACCTCCTGACCTCCGTCCACCTGATCGACAGCTCCTCGCTTCATGACCTTGCTTGCCACATAGAAAACACTTTCTTGCTAGAGTTGGGCAGTTAATTGCTTAGTGTCCCCGGGCATTACACTTGTAACACTGGAGAGCTGTTGTGTCACCCTGTGAGTTCTTTGTTTCTTCCGCCTTGGACTGTACTACCGGCTTCTTGGTCGCAGAGCTAAACAAGTGCTTTCCATGAGCTTCCAAGTATTGATCGGCGATTTTCGCTATCTGGTCAAGCGTTTCCGGGGCTCTTTCACGAAGGTGAATAGACCTTCAAAAGAACGTTCAGTATGCGACAATTCCAACCACCGCAACAAGTATCTCTCTAGTCGCACTATAAACTGTTCTGGGCTCTCATCAACTTCCGGCTTTGATGCTCTAAATTTATGGCGATACCCATCCTCCGTAAGGTCATATCTCTTCATCAAAGCTATCTTTACTCGGTCATAATCCTGGGCTGCTTCCTCGGATAACCGCGAATAAACTTCTAGCGCACGTCCAGACAAAAGAGCACTAAGTTTCGAAGCCCATCCTGTCTTCTCCCATTTAGCTGTCGCTGCAAATCTTTCAAATCTTTGTAAATAAGCATCCAAGTCGTCCTTGCCATCGACAAATGAGGGAAGCTTGGGTGTCTTGGCCCTATCCTCTCTCACTTCAGGACGCCAGTCAGCATTCTCCACAGCCAATCAATCGTGCAATCTCCAACTCGTGTTCTCTTTTTGCCGCTTCAATAGCCTCTTTCTGTTTCAACAGCTCGGCTTCCATCTCTAATTTCCTTAGTTCGCGTTCTTGTCGCCTGGTTTCTCTCTCTTCGTCTTCTCTTCTGCGCCTTTCTTCTTTCTCTTCCTCTTCCTTTCTTTTATCCTCCTCAAGCATTCGACGTCTCTCTTCCTTTTCTTCTTCAAACCGTCTACGTTTTTCTTCTTTTTCTTCCTCTAACTTCTGTTGCTTCTCTACAAACTCGAGCAGCTTTTCTCCCTCCAATCCGAACTTTTCTCCAATCTGTATAAACTTATCCATTTCCATGGCAGTGTTTCACAGCAAAAACACAATATACTCTCTTGTACAGTTCTCCTTACTTTAGTTGTAACTCCTTCTTGAATAGTCCTTTCCTGGTTTCTGTAGTCGGCAAACAAATGAATTCCTCTCCCGGACAGGCCCCCAATGTTACGAGTTCGAATGTTTTGAGGAAAGTTAGTTTACAAACTAAACTGAACGCAGGGTTGTCGGAACAACAACAAGAAGATTTATTCTAAAATGAACGTAGTTTCCACGAAGTAAAACTCTGAACAACACGTACTCGGCAAACTTACACGGCCTCCGCCAACTTGAATAAACACTGCTTCTGTCACACTTGACTAAACACGGCTAACGCCAACTCTCTTCGCTTGTGAAAAACTAATTAAAAAAACACTCCACCTGGACTCGTCTACTTATATACTCTCACGATAAGCTTCTAGAACTTTCTAAAATAGTAACAATCTAATTTTAGAAAGACTACAAAACACACCCATTTAGAAACGCTTACGCACGAACCTGAAAATAAACAAACTACGAACTCTCGCGAAGCGTCTAGAAAGTAACGCTTGTCACGCAATGCTATTTTTCGTAACACTTTTTTTCTGATTTTGGAAAAAAAATATGGAAACCTTTGATCAGTTGCCTTAAGTCGGCTTAAATCGCCTGATTTTTCTGGCAAATTTTTCTTAAGTCGCCGTAAGTCGCTCTAAGGTACAGCGACCTAGGGTCCCAGAGTAGGCCTGATGCAAAAAAAAAATTACAAAGAAAACTAACTGTTTTTATTCTATGTTTCGTTGAAAGTTTGCCCCCAGATGCGGGCAAATGAGCCAAAGTTCCGTGATATGTAACGGCGCAAAACAAGACCCTTGTCGGAGGGTGCTCGGTTGGCTTTTGTTTGCCTAGCCTGCGGCTAAGACTTCTACCGCTGACAAGGCGGTTGTCGTTTTCCCATTTAATCTCTGGGAGCGAGGTTGAGATCCCGAGGGATCTGTGAGCACCCTCCTGTAACCAGTTGGACCCAGAGTTCGGTGTTACCCGAGGGATACTTTCGACTGGCTCGATTTCTCCCTATACCCTGTAACTCAACATCCGCACGAGTCGTCCCGTAAGGTATAATTTTCTTATATATTAATTTGAGAATTCGGTTGATTAATCTTGTGGGAAGGCAAATTTGTCCCACTGTGCTGTCCTGTGCTGGTTTGTGGTGATAGGCATGCGCATAACCGCACGCCTATATCCGCCCGCACTACTTTTGCACAGCTGATATTCTCCAAAAATGTGTATTCCCCATTTTGTGTTCTTTGACGCTATTGCGATTCTTGGGTTATTCATGTTAAAGGTTTGTTAAATTATTTCTGTAATTTTTGCTATCCGTAAGTGCCAATTTCGTTGATTTGCTCGAAGGAATTTCAATATTTTGCGTAAACAGCGTCGCTCACATCGAACAGAAATTTAGCTGGCTGGCGAATATGTGTAGTATAGTCAGTTGCACTATTTTTGGAGATTTTTTTGCACGCAGATACAAAACTGCAAATGGAAACTTCTTATATGTTCAAGAACATACCTTGTAGCTTGACGTATGTCGAAAAAAAAGTAAAATTAATCTAACAGACTGCTTTTGAAAATGAAAAGGTATAAGTCGCATGTAATAAGAAACAGATTGTACTTAGTATACTTCAACGAAAATTTGAATCTTCTTACCTAAAGAACAAACGCAAGCAGACTAATTGATAAGTGTTTGGAACGTATCGTTCGAATTTGCTTCGTTTTTTACAACGAAATACAAGTAAGTGTCCGGGATCGGAAATAGTGCAACATACTGTGTAAAGGACCCCACAACGAGACTCATCTATTTCCGTAGTGATTACAAGTGATTCTTTCTGATTCGCTTATTTTAAATACCTAGTGTTACGTCATTAGCCACCCGTGGAAATATTTAGTACAAATAGCGGCATCTTGCCACTAGCTTTTAGTCCTCGTTAGTTTTTATCTTGATTGGAGCGCCTTGAATAGTAATAGAAGTTCATTAACTCACCCTTGGCCCTTGAGTTCAAGCGGGAACCGATATGTAAGTGCAATTACTTTAATACCTTTGTTTTTTAAGCACTTGTCTCGGACAATAGTTTTCTAGTGCAAATACTACGTGGTTCCCTCCACGTGTGGAATTCAAGTCAAGCACGTGACATCGGCCCAGCCTTTGTTTCTTCGAGCACTAAATTCAAAATACATTTAGTTCCCCTTTGTGTTGGTAGACATTTCCAGTATTTTGGTTTCATTCTCCTGCTTTGTGCTTCGCTCGTCTTAGCACTTCTGCAAGCAGTGCTAAAATGTAACCACGTGTTTGTAGTTTTTTGAATAGTAGTTTGTCTTCGCCGTTATCTACGTTACCTTTCATATGCTATTCGACTTAGTACGAGTACCTTGATTTGATTAGTCTCAATTTCTGTCTATTTTGCTTGTTTATTCGTAGTTTAGCTGCTTGTTAGCTTGTCCTCGTTAAACTATGATTGGAATGTGTACTCGTCTTACACTTTCGTGATCATTTGTTATCCGTTGGTAATCCGCAAAAATTTAGTAATTAGTTTGTATAATTTCGCATTGTCTTTCAGTTTACATTCGATTATCGTCAATTAAATCACCAACAATCAGTGTTTGTCTGTGATTCTGACTTTACTCGACTAGTAAAGCATTCCCGCTCGCTACGTTCATCGCGACAAGTTGTTTAGTTTGTGACTTTTGGCTCTTCAACAGTCGCCGTGAGCCTGACGCTACATACTGTAAATTAATTAATACAGTTTACTGGTCA
>NC_090879.1:52322798-52335298 GCF_036669935.1 Montipora foliosa
GGGACGTGAATCGGGACTGGCGTAAAGTTTTCAAGTAAGGCGAGAAGAGCCCCTGGGAACATACCTTTAACGGACGAGTTCCAGAGAGAATTAAATTCTGATTTTCTGATTGGGCGGAAATTTCCGCAATTGTCTTTTTTCCGCCCAATCAGAGAACCTCATACAGTGAAGTCAGATCGTGATTCCTTATATCAAGTGTTTAATACTACATCAACGGTCGCCATTTTATTTCTATCGCTATCCTTGTCTGGCTCGTACGTATAACAGACATATCATGTGGCAAAAAATTGGGTCGCAAAGGGACCCGCAAGATACACAATTCGACTAATTCAGCCTAAAAGATTTTGTTACATAAGGGCAATCGGTACATGTGTAAAATCAAAATGCTTGGTCAAAACACCTTCGAAGAGTCGACTAGAAATAAATCAGGAAGAAGACCAATTGCAAGGGAAGGTACTAGTCGTCTTTTAGTGTTCCGCCTCTCAAGTTACCGTAGCGAATTGATTTTGGTATTTCTGTTGCACGGGCCAGACATGTCTCAGCATTGCCATCGGCCTTTTTCAGCATCACACATAAGCTTACCTGACTGTCTATAAGAGGTTAAATTAATATTTATTTTATTTTTGAATGGGGACTAAGGAGAAAATTGTTGAAATGAGGTGAATAAAAATCTTGATTTCATAGACTATTTTCATGCTATGAATATGGTCATGTACAGTACCTTTTTTTTCTCAATTGCTAAGGGGAAGAGTAGGAGAGAACCCTGGGAACGAGGTTGCCACGACCTCGGGCCAATATTTCCCAGTACGGCCCTCGCGCTCGGTTAGTAAGAAGTTAGTAAATGCAAAAGTGTTTGCAGTGTAAAAGCGAAATCACTGTCGCCGCACGCTTCGTAGCCAGCATCGAATTTAGCTTGCAGCCAGGCGTGAAAAATTCTTTGCTTCAGAATATAAACCATAGGATTTTCCTCACAGTAATTCTGCCGCTGAATAAGTTCGACCATGTGACTGAACCAGTTGGAGGGCTCTAAAGGATAATATACTTGTAGCTTATGTGAAATCATAAATACCGGCGCATTGGTCAAGGTTTCAGCCCACTAGAAAACTAATTATATTACAATGCACATGTACGGAGCTTTTGAGCTATTAAACCATCGATAATTGAAGTTTGTTAAAGTTGTTTAAACTAGAGCGATAGACAAAACAAGAAAATCTCAGTTCGGACAAGTTCTCATCCAACAATGCTTGCAACATAGCTGACGAACCGACAACTGGAGATCTTTTTACTGATCAGAACGAGTTAAAACCCCGACTGAATCGGTTACCATCTGTGATGGAATCAGTCATTGACACAAATACTCAGTGCCGGACACTGAGCAGCAGAACTTAATTCCTACGATTTGCATCACAGTAACTTTTGATGTTATCAACTGAATAAGTCCGGCCATGTGATTGAATCAGTTGAAAGGCTCTCGGGGCAATCAAGCTTTTCGCGTACGAAATCAGTCAACTGAATAAGTCCACGAGACTTGACTCAGTTATCAGTGAGACAACTTTATGGTATATGGACCTATATGCAAAGAGATATATATATGCATAACTGTTCATATGCTTTTGGAACTAAGGCGGACAACATCGGTGAATAAGCGAAGGAAAACAATCCGTCACGCCAACTTAAACGACACCAACACCAGTGCAAATGTCACGGGCATGTGTCTACAATGTAATTCAATTCGCAATTGCAATAATTGAATTTACCAGAGAATGATTCGAAGCTTTTTTTTCTCCTTGTTCTTTTATTTTTCCTTTCTAATTCCCCACTAAAGCAAGGCTTCCAAGGCAAATAATTATTTACGGAATGTAAAAACAATTCGACTTCGACTTGTCAACAGCTATGGATTAAATTGGGATATATGATCTCTAATTAGATTTATTTGAGCGCTAAGACACGGCAAGAAAAGCAGTCGATGTTTCTCATTACAAAGGTTCTAAGGGGCGTGCAATTCATCGCAAGAGCTCGTACATTAAGGGCTTAATAAGTGTTTGTTTGATTGGGATCAAATCCAGATCTGCCCGCAAGTGCCAACATTCATCTACAACGGGCGGAGTATAAGTACATGTAATTGCTATGTTTTTCCTTTAATCATCTGTGCGCGTTTGTAAAAATTATGAAAAACGCTGAATTTGTTTGCTATAAGGAAAGAAGTAATGCGGATTTCTCAAAAAATAGCATGCCTTGACTGCGTTTTTGCTGGTAAGGAACAAGTCCGTATTGCAAGTCATTTTTGCTGCCATTAAGTAAACAGTGATTTAGCAGTCGGTATGAAAATTGTCTGCATGAAGGTCACGAACAGTTTCGATATTGACGGTGAGTCAAAGATTGCTTTATGTTCATAAACAAGTTAAAGAATAAATAATTGTAAAAAAATTTGCGCGAACGCGGGATTCTCCCTAGTTTTCAGCACAACTGGTAAGGGACCTTTTCAAACCGGTAAAGCATTTGGTTAATGTTGGACGTTCTGCAACGGATAAGCGCCTTCTGAGCGTTTGCAGGCGGTAATAAGTGCTCTTACAAGCAGTAAATTTTACCGGTTACCGCCTGATAAGGAGAACCCTGGAACGTGGTTGCTTTTCATAGGCTTGGGCGAAACTGCTTCAGTTGTGGTTTGATTTGAGCCAGACAACTTGCCATCACAAGAATTACGATTGGCGGAGACGGTAGTCGACTGATTCAGTACTGATAAGCCACCACTTGATATTTGATTCCTATTGGTTAAAACTGTACTGAATCAAACATTCCAGTTTGTAATTTTGCGTTCCAGTTTGGTTTTAGCCGCTGTTAAGGGTTAATCCGCGCTCCCCTTTCACTGCTATGTGTGATGCCCATTCATGTGGGCAGGCGCAATTTTTCTTATTACATCTCCGTCGGATTCCAAATCGATCACGATGCCGTGGGCAAATTGTCGTACCCAAAAATTATATCATCTATCTCAAAAACACCGTTTAAAAGCAATTAATAAGAAAATAATAACCCTTAGTTTCACGGGCAGTGATACAATCCGGCTGCGCTGATCAATGTACTCGCTTCAGAGACAACTGGAAAAGTGAGTGCTCGCAGTCTCCTACAACGATACATGATTACATGGTCTTACGTATCTTGCTTACTCGATTTTCGCAATTGGAGTGATTGCTGAATACCCGTCCACAAAGGAGCATTTTCGTTCGCGACGCTAGCTGCAGTGCCGAAGCGAACGAAAATGGATTTCGCGCAGTTCGCGTCGGATAGGGTGAATTCAGTAGAATGGCTAGTGCCGCAGTGCCTTAGTCGACTTACGGTTAAATTGAGCTGATTAGACTGGCTAGTGCCGCGGTGCTTACTTCATGGATAAAAGAACGAGCTATATCCAACAACACGACTGCGGCGGCACTGCAGCAGCAGTGTTTTTAGGGTCCATTTCTTGTGGCTGGGTATTCTGCTTTTGACATTACGTCTGTAATGGGTAGTATCTCCGGATTTCGCAAAGTGATATATATCTTATCAATATCTTAATTTAAGTGATTTCATTTAAAGCTTACCCGCACGTGCGAGCAAAAGCCTAGCCTCTGTATCCAGAGAAGAATCCAACACCTTATAACTTCTCATGCGTGCCTTGATGTCCTTGTCACATTTTGCTATTATTACGCATTGAACGTTTGCTGGATTGTCAGAACTTGGGCCACAAATTCCCCCAACAAACTCAGAATAGAACCGCACGCAGTCATAATGGTCTGTGTGCTTTGTCCTAATCTCTTGCGTGACAGCTGTGACGACACAATCACGGCACAACTCACGAATGTCACGACGCGTTCGACTGGTTCGATGGTCGTTTGAGGGCTTTGAGGAAAATCCAAGCAGCGCATGCTTATATAAAGGGGGATACCTTTCTTTGTTTGTTTTGCAGGTATGTACACAAAGTGAATTAAGGAATATGGAACGCCAACACTGTCTGATGTGAACCTCTTTCATTATATGCGGTGCGTTTTACATTATATGCGGTGCCTTTCATATTATACGCACTGCTTTTCTTATTATATGCGGTACTTTCGTCATTGTATGTGGTACTTTTGTAATGATATGCAGTGCTTTCGTCGTTATATGCGGTGCTTTTGTCATTATATGCAGTACTTTTGTAATCATATGCAGTGCTTTCGTCTTTATATGCGGTGCTTTCGTCGTTCTATGTGGTGGTTGTGTCATTATATGAAGTAGTTTTTACATTATATGCGGAGCTTTGTTTGTCATCATTATATGAGGTGCTTTTGTCGTTATATGCGGTGCTTTCTTCATTATGAGGTGATGATTCCCCGTGGTCTGCGTAGGAGCTTGTGAAAAATCCACAATGCCATGGGCACCGATGTCGAGGATCCGCCATTTTGTTTCCGTTCTTGCTTCTGTCGTGTTCTCTTGGAGACCTCGGAAATGGACACAGTCTTAAAGAGACTGAAACTCGAAGATCTGACTGAGAAATTTCGAGAGAGGTGCAGCATTGCGGTTTATCACTATATCATGACTAATTAACACTTATGATATATCAAGAAATATCTTGTATGTTTCTTGTAAGCAATGTTGATAATATCATGATTAATCAATGGTTTTATAAGGGACTGATTTTTTGATATTCCGCATTAGGTTTTTATCATATAAGCATAATTTATCATGATATTATCAGAATATTTAATTAAGTAAGAATTTCTTCTTCCTCCTGTGATATAGTGATAAATCATGATATTATCAGAATATTTAATTAAGTAAGAATTTCTTCTTCCCCCTGTGATATAGTGATAAATCATGATATTATCAGAATATTTAATTAAGTAAGAATTTCTTCTTCCCCCTGTGATATAGTGATAAATCATGATATTATCACAACATTTTTATTAAGTAAGAATTTCTTCTTCCCCCTGTGATATAGTGATAAATCATGATATTATCACAACATTTTTATTAAGTAAGGTTTTCTTCTACCCGGTAATAGAGTGATCAATTGTGGTATTCTCCAGCTTTATTAGAGAATTTTGATATTATCATGATATATCAAACAATCACTGTCAGTGTCTCTTCTTTGTTACATGATAAAATCACTTGCGTAAGACATGATTTGAGAATGAGAGTGATACATGATATTATAGCTTGCTATTCAGAAATATATTTTTCCATGCTATTCTCAAGATTTGAGAGTGATACTTTGATATCTCAATTTACCACTTTTTCAAATTAAAGATTTGATGGCGACAATTACAGAATTTGCAAGCGAAAATTATTGAGCAACTATCATGGTAATCTCAAATGATAATGATAGTTTAATATTTGACATGCACATTATGATGAAAATGATTCCTCGATATTATCATTCTATTATCACCCAAATATCAATAAAATATCCAAATATCAAGTCTCAAACAAATAACATCCTATCAAGATATTTTGATAAACCGCAATACTGCACCTTAGTGGAAATTTCAAACTGAACACATTACTCTGGACATTGTTTGCAAGTTGTCGGTACACGAAATGGAAATGTTAGGCATAAGTTCTCGCAGTGATATGATGTCTTTGCGTATAGAATGCACCAAATTTGGGGGAGAAGCACCGAAGAAACTCGAGGGAACGTGTGGTGCCCCCATTTTCTTTATTCCACAGTCTGTGCTTGGTGATTTGCTACAAGAGGGATTTACAATCAAGAGAATATCTTCGATCCTTGCTGTATCGGAGAGTACGGTTTACCGGAGGATGAGGCAATACGGATTGAGCAAGTTCGAGTTCACTGCATCAGGGTTGGTAACGTTACCTTACATATAGGGGCGACTTACATATAGGGGTGAGTTGGAACACGATACATGCAGTCATTCACTACCCGTCACGCAACAAAAAATCATAGGTCACCGTTTAGTAGCGAAACTCAGAGGTTTTCATAATTGTAATCTACGCAGTGGATGGGTTTTTCGTGCAAAAACATGAAGGAAAACTCAAAGATGTCTTTCCGTGAAACCGTCTTGGTTTTGTTAATGTAAGGTTACCCAACATGTTTACATACAGGGGCGCGTTACATATAGGGGCAAATTGGCAATTGAAATAGTTTACACGGGCCTGCTTTGGGTAGAAAACAACTCAGATACGTATTAATACCACAGAACTATCTGTGATGTCTTCCTTGAAACCGTCTTGGTTTTGTTAATAGGGAGCTTACGAATCGACGACGTTTGCACGACGACGCCGTTAGATTGCGTGACATGACCTCTGCGCATGCCTATATGGGCCCTCGCCAGAGTCGCGCCAAAGTCGACGACGTTGGTGAGCGCGATTTGCCGGCGTCTCGAAAATAACAGGACGTAAGGTTAGTTGTTAAAGTTTTCTGAATGTTTCTCTCGATGCTTCAGGTTTTTTTTCCAAATAAATCATTGATCAAGTATCAATCAAGTTCTTGGCACATGTTTTTGATTTTTTTCTGTTTTCATTCAACTGATTCAAGTGAGCACCTTCTGAAGGTACATGCATAAGGCAGGTACCGAAGCTACAACTAAACCATTGTAGATGGTGCCACCGACCGTAAATCAAGTCCATCATATGGTTTGTTATGATAGAAAGCTCAGGAACCGGTCTGGCAAAATGACAAACCAAATCTCCATATCGACAAGGATATGCATAGCGCTTGAGGTACATGCATAAGGCAGGTACCGAAGCTACAACTAAACCATTGTAAGTGGTTATCTCATCAGGCAGCTGCGGCTGTTCAGCAAGTTTATAAATGTCATCCCGGTAGAAACGAAAGTCGGCCTTGCACTCGTCGTTTGTTTTCTCGTCCAAATCAAATCTTTCATAGTTCCAGTACGGAAACTCTGGGTTTGTTGACTTGTGGAAATCATATAAAAGCACGAATTCTTGTTCGTTTATGAAGCTTTTTTGATAAGCGTATGCAATACAAGCTCTCGTTTCTCTGAAGTTAGGCATTTTGGTTCGAATAACCTACCTTGTGAAAAGAGAAAAACAAACTTCAGAAACGGCGGGAAAATTTGCCACCCGCGAACAAACGTCGTCGTCTTTGCTGAATCGTAAATTCAAATTTCTACAGGACGACGACGCCGGACTATGACCTAACTCAACGGCGCCGTCGTGCGAAAGTCGTCGATTCGTAAGCTCTCTAATGTAAGGTTACCTAACATGTTTACATATAGGGAAGCGTTACATATGATATAGGGGGAAATTAGCAGTTGAAATAGTTTTCGTGGACCTGTCTTGAGCAGAAAGCAACTCAACTACTCAAGGAAAGCCATTTTTTTCCAATTTGTTTACGAATGAATCCTGCAGGAATTGTAGGCCAATGAGGTAACTCGATTCCTTTCGTAGCGTATATATATCACATGATAAATCATTAAAACCATTGGTGGAGGATGTTACTTTTGAAACCCCTCATTTTTATTTCTTATTTTTTCACGTATTTTCCAGTGATCATTAACAGTATCTTGAAGGGTAAACGTGCTTCGATACTACATTTTCCCTAGGAATTTGAAGTTTCATGCTCATCGATAGCTATTAGAGGTCCTATTACATTATCCGCGAGGGAGTTTAGAAAACTGTAGAGCACACGTTTTTAGTCAACGCCCTAGTTTTATTCACGTACGCATCATTATAAAATTGCGAACTCATAGAGTATGTTCAGCTATTACTGTTCAGCTTTCGCGCCTGTTACGAGTTCGAATGTTTTGAGGAAAGGTAGCTTGCAAACTAAACTGAACGCAGGGTTGTCGGAACAACAACAAGAAGATTTATTCCAAAAATGAACGTAGTTTCCACGAAGTAAAACTCTGAACAACACGTACTTGATAAACTTACACGGCCACCGCCAACTTGAATTAACACTGCTTCTGTCACACTTGACTAAACACGGCTAACGCCAACTCTCTTCGCTTGTGAAAAACTAGTTAGAAAAACACTCCGCTTGGACTCGTCTACTTATATACTCGGACAATAAATTTCTAGACGTTTCTAAATTAGTAATGAATCTAATTATAGAAAGATTACAAAACACACCGATTTAGAAACGCTTACGTACGAACCTAAATATAAACAGACTATGAACTCTCGCGAAGCTTCTAGACAGTAACGCTTGTCACGCGATGCTATTTTTCGTAACATAACCCCCTCTTGAGAAGAAATTTCCTAAATTTCTACTAACAACGAAAAATTAGTTAAATAGTACCAACTAAGGAGGCAGTCCAGTGTCTCTTAAGTTATTCCTCTACTCTGCTTAGATAATCTGGTAAAATACTTGTCATCATTCAACTTCGGGAACAAATGCTCAGCAGTTGGCATAGGCTCAGGATCAAACACGGTTAACTTGTTCAGTTTACGATAGTCCACGCACACACGATTTGAGTTGTCTTTTTTCTTAACAACTACAACAGGCGAAGCATAGGGCGAACTTGATTCTCTTATGACTCCCATCTTCATCATGTCTGTAATATCCTTCTTCAGCGATTCTCTTAAGCTATACGGTACTGGGTATGGTCTTGATCTAACTGGTTGGTCGGATGTAAGCTTGATATGATGCTGAGCCAAACTTGTTGTGCCTGGGGCTTCTGTGAACAAGCTTTGAAACTCATTTGCAACATCCATGAACTATGCTCTTTGCTCATGAGAAAGGTTATCTCCTATGGTCACATCATTGACTGACTCTTTCGCGACATAACCACCAATCTCCAGAAAATCAATACTATCCACAGGGTCAACTTCTTCTTCTTCACTCTCAACATGTTCGTTCTTACAAATGTTAGCGTTCGTTTCAACAGCAACTGCTCCAACGGAAACAGGATCCTCTCGCTCAAAATACTTCTTCAGTAGATTAGCATGGTAAACTCTCTCTTTTCCTTTGACTCTCACTCTATAATCATTGAGACCAACTACGGCACTAACCTCAAATGGACCCTTCCACTGCATTAGGAGCTTGTTGTGGTCGGTCGGTAGCAGCACTAACACTTTATCTCCAGGTACAAACTTCCTGACTTTAGTCTTCCGGTCGTAATAATGCTTGCCTTTGTTCTGGGCTTTCTGAAGCTCGATGTGCGCCAGCTTGAGGGTATCTTCAAGCTTCTCGCGTAGCTCAAACACATACTGATAACTGTTCTTTACTTCAGGCTCCTCCAAATCTTTCGTCCAAAGCTCTTTGAGAATAAACATCGGTCCTCTGACAGCTCTTCCATACAACAACTCAAACGGCGAAAAACCAGTAGACTCCTGGGGAGCTTCACGATATGCAAACAGCAACGGGTTAATATAGCGATGCCACTGTCTTGGCTGTTCGCTGCACAATCTCTTTAACATGCTCTTCATTGTTCCATTAAACTTTTCCGTCAGACCATTACACATAGGATGATAAGGGGTCGTGGTGAGCTGTTTAATGCTCAAAAGCCGCGTCACTTCCTTCATACACTCGGAGACGAACTGCGTACCAAGGTCACTCAAGATCTCTTCAGGCACTCCCAAACGACTAAAGATATCCACCAACGCTTCTGCCACAGTCTCAGTATCAATGTTCTTCAGTGGGACAGCTTCGGGATAACGAGTTGCAAAGTCGACCAATGTCAATATATATCTATGACCGTCCTCACTCGGGGGACCAATAGGACCAACCAGGGCGATTGCTACTCTCTTAAATGGCTTGTCAATTAATGGCATCTTCTCTAGGGGAACCTTCGGTACGGAACCCTTGTTAACTGTCTTCTGACATACATCGCAGGACTTGCAATAACGAGTCACGTCCCCTTGAATGCCTGGCCAGTAGAACGCGCTTTGAATCTTATCAGTCGTTTTCTTTATTCCCATGTGACCTCCCATGATCGATCCGTGCGCTAGTTCCATTATTCGACTTCTCAGCTGCACAGGAACCATAACCTGCTTCAGGGGTTTACCTCCGTTCACATAAGGGTGCTGGTAGACGCGATACAGAACTCCACCTTTCACTTCAAATGAAGTCTCAGCCTGGCCTCTCACAACTACGTCGTCTTTCTCCCAAAATTTCTGTAGGCTCTCGTCATCACGCTGCATTTGCTTGAGCTTTTCTCTATCAACTACAGGACCTTCTTTAGTATCTGGTACCTTCAACGAAATATGTTCTCCAGCTTTCTTAGCTTGACTTCTTGTGGTTACAGCACAAGCTTCTTGTACAGGAACTTGCCAGCTTGGGTCTGGGTCGTCAGCGGCTCTTGCGCCTGGTACATTACCGATAATTAAATCATAAACAGCATCGGGAAGACATTGCGCTTCCACCTGGCCCTTGAGATAAGGTGTATCAACATCAATCTTTGCGATGGGAACTTTCCTTGCCGTATTGTCAATGAGTAGCATAACATTAAATTCGCCAGTAAACTGATCCTCAGAGACAAGATCCCTCTTTACTACAATTCCACTACAACCAGTATCTCTCAGGACATCAACAGGCTTCTCTCCAACTCTACCTTTCACGACAGGCATTTTACTTCTCACTCCAGTCAACGGTTCAACACAAGCACTACTCAACAATGGAATCTTCTTACCACAGGCTAACAGCAGCTTATCATCTTTAATACAGGCCTTAACTTCTTCATCAGTAGGTTTATCCTCAGGTGGTTGAACTAGACAACTGGCACTTACTTGACCACGCTGCACAGGGTTACCATCCTTACTTTGTCCTCCTGATCTGCGTCCACCTGATCGACAGTTTCTAGCTTCATGTCCCTGCTTACCACATAGGAAACACTTTCTTGTTAGGGTTGGGCAGTTGACAGCTTTATGACCTCGGGTGTTACACTTAAAGCAATGCAGAGCTGGTGGATTAATCTGCATGTTCTTGGCTTCGTCCCTCTCAGGCTGTACTGTTGGCTTTCTGCTCGCTGAGCTGAACAAATGTTTACCATGAGCCTCCAAGTACTGGTCAGCGATCTTCGCAATCTTTGCTAGGGTCTCAGGTGCCCTTTCTCGCAGGTGAATTGCCAAATCCTTAGGGCAAGAGTCAATAAATTGTTCTTTGACGATCAAGTCCTTAAGACCATCAAAGCTTCGCGCAGTATCCGAAAGTTCTAGCCACCGTAACAGGTATCTGTCCAGTCGCACAATAAACTGCTCCGGACTTTCGTCGACTTCTGGTTTGGATGCTCTAAATTTTCGACGATAGCCGTCTTCGGTAAGGTCATATCTCTTCATTAACGCAATCTTTACCCTGTCATAATCCTTAGCTGCGTCCTCCGATAGACGTGAATACACTTCTAGTGCCCGTCCAGACAACAGAGCACTGAGCTTCGATGCCCATCCATCTTTTTTCCACTTAGCTGTCTCGGCAAATCTCTCGAACCTCTGCAAATACGCGTCCAAATCGTCTTTGCCGTCAACAAACGAGGGGAGTTTAGGTGCCTTAGCCCGATCCTCTCTGTCACCTCTTTCTGCGGTATGACCATCACCATTCATTGCTGCTATTCTAGCAAGTTCTAATTCATGTTCTCTCTTGGCAACCTCAGCAGCTTCCTTCTGTCTCATGAGGTCAGCTTCCTGTTGTAACTTCCTAATTTCTCTTTCCTGACGTCTCGCATCCCTTTCTTCATCCTGCCGTTTGCGTCTTTCTTCTTTTTCTTCTTCAAGCTGTCTACGTTTCTCCTCTCTTTCCTCTTCCAATTGTCTGCGTTTTTCTTCTTTTTCTTCCTCTTCCCTTCTTCTGTCTTGTTCTAATTTTTGTTGCTTCTCTACAAACTCGAGCAGCTTTTCTCCCTCCAATCCGAACTTTTCTCCAATCTGTATAAACTTATCCATTTCCATAGCAGTATTTCACAGCAAAAACACAATATACTCTCTCGTACAGTTCTTCTTACTTTTCTGTAACTCCTTCTTGAATTGTCCTTTCCTGGTTTCTGTAGTCAGCAAACAAATGAATTCCTCTCCCGGACAGGCCCCCAATGTTACGAGTTCGAATGTTTTGAGGAAAGGTAGCTTGCAAACTAAACTGAACGCAGGGTTGTCGGAACAACAACAAGAAGATTTATTCCAAAAATGAACGTAGTTTCCACGAAGTAAAACTCTGAACAACACGTACTTGATAAACTTACACGGCCACCGCCAACTTGAATTAACACTGCTTCTGTCACACTTGACTAAACACGGCTAACGCCAACTCTCTTCGCTTGTGAAAAACTAGTTAGAAAAACACTCCGCTTGGACTCGTCTACTTATATACTCGGACAATAAATTTCTAGAAGTTTCTAAATTAGTAATGAATCTAATTATAGAAAGATTACAAAACACACCGATTTAGAAACGCTTACGTACGAACCTAAATATAAACAAACTACGAACTCTCGCGAAGCTTCTAGACAGTAACGCTTGTCACGCAATGCTATTTTTCGTAACAGCGCCCCTATATGTAAACATGTTAGGTAACCTTGTAAACATTAACAAAACCAAGACGGTTTCAAGGAAGACATCAAAGATAGTTCTGTGCT
>NC_090879.1:52347798-52350298 GCF_036669935.1 Montipora foliosa
TTTCAAGCAAGCCATAGAGTACCACCATGAAGATCTTAGTATTGCAAAAGAGGTAGGGGACAGGGCCGGAGAAGGAAGAGCTTATGGCAATCTCGGCAACGCTTATCAAAGTCTTGGTAATTTCAAGCAAGCCATAGAGTACCACCATCAACATCTTAGTATTGCGAAAGAAGTAGGGGACAGGGCCGAAGAAGGAGCAGCCTATGGCAATCTTGGCAACGCTTATCAAAGTCTTGGTAATTTCAAGCAAGCCATAAAGTACCACCATCAAGATCATAGTATTGTTAGAGAGGTAGGGGACAGGGCCGGAGAAGGAAGAGCTTATTGCAATCTCGGCAACGCTTATCAAAGTCTTGGTAATTTCAAGCAAGCCATAGAGTACCACCATCAACATCTTAGTATTGCAAAAGAGGTAGGGGGCAGGGCCGGAGAAGGAAGAGCTTATGGCAATCTCGGCAACGCTTATCAAAGTCTTGGTAATTTCAAGCAAGCCATAGAGTACCACCATCAACATCTTAGTATTGCAAAAGAGGTAGGGGGCAGGGCCGGAGAAGGAAGAGCTTATGGCAATCTCGGCAACGCTTATCAAAGTCTTGGTAATTTGAAGCAGGCAATAGAGTACCACCATCAACATCTTAGTATTGTTAGAGAGGTAGGGGACAGGGCCGGAGAAGGAAGAGCTTATTGCAATCTCGGCAACGCTTATCAAAGTCTTGGTAATTTCAAGCAAGCCATAGAGTACCACCATCAACATCTTAGTATTGCAAAAGAGGTAGGGGGCAGGGCCGGAGAAGGAGCAGCCTATGGCAATCTCGGCAACGCTCATCAAAGTCTTGGTAATTTCAAGCAAGCCAGAGAGTACCACCATCAATGTCTTAGTATTGCGAAAGAGGTGGGGGACAGGGCCAGAGAAGGAATTGCTTATGGTAACCTCGGCAACGCTTATCAAAGTGTTGGTAATTTTAAGCAAGCCATAGATTACCACCATGAAGATCTTAGTATTGCAAAAGAGGTGGGGGACAGGGCCGGAGAAGGAAGAGCTTATTGTAATCTCTGCAGCGCTTATCAAAGTCTTGGTAATTTCAAGCAAGCCATAGAGTACTACCATCAACATCTTAGTATCGCGAAAGAGGTAGGGGACAGGGCTGGAGAAGGAGCAGCCTATGGCAATCTCGGCAACGCTTATCAAAGTCTTGGTAATTTCAAGCAAGCCATAGAGTACCACCATCAAGATCTTAGTATTGCAAAAGAGGTAGGGGACATGGCCGGAGAAGGAAGAGCTTATTGCAATCTCGGCAACGCTTATCGAAGTCTTGGTAATTTCAAGCAAGCCATAGAGTACCACCATCAACATCTTAGTATTGCGAAAGAAGTAGGGGACAGGGCCGAAGAAGGAGCAGCCTATGGCAATCTTGGCAACGCTTATCAAAGTCTTGGTAATTTCAAGCAAGCCATAAAGTACCACCATCAAGATCTTAGTATTGTTAGAGAGGTAGGGGACAGGGCCGGAGAAGGAAGAGCTTATTGCAATCTCGGCAACGCTTATCAAAGTCTTGGTAATTTCAAGCAAGCCATAGAGTACCACCATCAACATCTTAGTATTGCAAAAGAGGTAGGGGGCAGGGCCGGAGAAGGAAGAGCTTATGGCAATCTCGGCAACGCTTATCAAAGTCTTGGTAATTTCAAGCAAGCCATAGAGTACCACCATCAACATCTTAGTATTGCAAAAGAGGTAGGGGGCAGGGCCGGAGAAGGATGAGCTTATGGCAATCTCGGCAACGCTTATCAAAGTCTTGGTAATTTGAAGCAGGCAATAGAGTACCACCATCAACATCTTAGTATTGTTAGAGAGGTAGGGGACAGGGCCGGAGAAGGAAGAGCTTATTGCAATCTCGGCAACGCTTATCAAAGTCTTGGTAATTTCAAGCAAGCCATAGAGTACCACCATCAACATCTTAGTATTGCAAAAGAGGTAGGGGGCAGGGCCGGAGAAGGAGCAGCCTATGGCAATCTCGGCAACGCTCATCAAAGTCTTGGTAATTTCAAGCAAGCCATAGAGTACCACCACCAACATCTTAGTATTGCAAAAGAGGTAGGGGACAGGGCCGGAGAAGGAATTGCTTATGGCAATCTCGGCAACCCTTATCGAAGTCTTGGTAATTTCAAGCAAGCCATAGAGTACCACCATCAACATCTTAGTATTGCGAAAGAGGTAGGGGACAGGGCCGGAGAAGGAGCAGCCTATGGCAATCTCGGCAACGCTTATGAAAGACTTGGTAATTTCAAGCAAGCCATAGAGTACCACCATCAACATCTTAGTTTTGTGAAAGAGGTAGGGGACAGGGCCGGAGAAGGAGCAGCCTATGGCAATCTCGGCAACGCTTATCAAAGTCTTGGTAATTTCAAGCAAGCCAGAGAGTACCACCATCAATGTCTTAGTTTTGCGAAAGAGGTGGGGGACAGGGCCAGAGAAGGAATTGCTTATGGTAACCTCGGCAAC
>NC_090879.1:52357798-52362798 GCF_036669935.1 Montipora foliosa
TTCGGGAGGCAAATGTCTATAGGCTAAAAAACAACCTAGGAAAGTAGAAATGTTTGGAAATTACAAAAATTAATGTAGCATTCACATTTAAAATGATATGGAAATTCCTGAAACAAAACGCTTTATTCCCAAAGGGTTTGAATCGGGCACAACATTGAGTTAGCCGATTTGTTTATTGCATATTTTCCCGCAAAAATCGGTTCAAAAACAGACACTTTTCTGACGCTGATGAGGACTAGGACAATTTGGGTAAATCTAACTCTTGGGTGAAGGACTCTTGCTAGGGCCTAGTACGAAACAAATGGAAAGTTCTTTACTTTAAAGTTGTACATGTTGATTTTGTGATATTATTTTGTCACAGAGAGACTGGACCAATGCAAAATAGTTCAATGAAATGGGCGATTTCTTAAAACTTCTAGAAGGTAAAAAGGTGTGTGGTGTAAAAGTTGCCTGATCTCTTAATTAATTGTGTGCATTTTAAACCCCTGGGGAGGTGGGACTTTGCCCATGCATATGCTTGTGAAAATTTTTTTTAATTTTGAAAATGGTATGACTACCCGAGTCACATCATTTCATACCATTTCGCTCCATTGCAAACGTTGGTCAGTAACTCTTGAGTTGACAAAGGTATTAAAAGGGAAGCATCCCATCCTTTCTCCATGTTAAAACTGACAGCAGGATGGGTACCCACCTCCTAAACCGAGCACCCCAAATCGAGAGTAAGGTCTAAGGTCTACTTCTCCACTACCATAGTCACGTCGACCACGGCTGAACGTGCAAACAGATTCAATCCGAGCTAAAGTCTTTGTCTAGCTCTCCTCCACTTATGCAAATTTGGAGTATTTTGTACCTGTTATGAACGATCACTTCTTTCCATCCCTCAAACTGACATCTCCCTTTTTATTCAACTTATACGACGTACAGTCTACTTTAGACTTCAAATCTACTTCAACGAAACAAAGATTTTAAACAAGCTGAGAAGATTCAAAATAGGCGACGCAAATAGTTGAACCCGGATCGATGGCTTCACCTTGCAGTTTTCGATATCCACTAGACAACGATATCCAACGAGACAAGCCCCCGGAAAGTCGAATTTTTTAGAGTATTGACATAATAGTACCTAGCAAAACAATTGAAAGTTAACCGTCTTCAACGGAGTTTTTAGACCTAAATACTGTAGATCAGTGCGGCATAGCTTAGAAACGCTATTTCTTGTTGAACTAAATCTGTCATTCTGCTTGTTTTCATTCTTTTTAGAGCGGTAAGCTTGTCAATATTAACATGGCATAATGCGTTGTGTAATTGTTACGAAATGTCCAATGTCAGTTTGAGGGATGGACATAAGTGTTGACCGTTATGAACTCGCATGTTCATTTCCAACTCCTTGATTATGGCGTCATGAGGTCGCCGAAACGTCGGAAGTTTAGCTTTTTATCGCTAGTTTTTACGTAGAGGATATTACACGGTGGCGAGAAGATATTAATTTTATGTTCTCGGGGCTCCTTTTATTGCTAGAGACTTGTCCTCACAGATGGCAATAGTGGGAGTTTAGGAGTGGTAACCTCCAATTTAAGATCACCGCTTCTTCACTATTAACAATTTAAGAAATAGAGGACGTTTTCCGTGTTTCCATAGCCTCATCTAAACACGAGGGGGAGTTGGGAAAATTCGAGACAGTTATGCAAACCCGAGCCGCAATCGAGGGTTTGCACAACATGGAAACACAGAAAAAGTCCTGTATTGCTTTTATAAAATATTCCTCAAAGATGATTCGAAAAATGATGGAAAATGCTGTTTTTTTAACTTCTTGATTCAAACAGATTTTTTTATATACGCTCATATTTCCTACCAGCCAATCAAAACGCGCGTCTGGCTACATAACCAATCAAAATTCGTGTGATTTCACAGCCGTGTTTCCAACACAGCTATTGACCAATGTGAGTGGATTCCTCAAACCTGAAAACCTGACTGCTATATATTGTCTGTTCGGGTCCGTTATTTTGCTAAGGAGGACTTCAAGCAGGATCTTCAGGTATATGAATATTGGTCTTGGTAACATTCGCTTCATACTGAAATCTCAGTCAAACGGTCCAAAATATCATTATATTGGAGCGAGAAAACTGAATCAAGTAATATATAGACGACTTTCACTGTTATGCACGTTTCCAGGCAGTAGAATAAACAGCTTGAAATGTAGTTAAATTTTGTTAGCTTCATAGACACTACTGAAACGATTTACTCTCACCATTCGATGGAAATATATAAATCGATCGTTTGTTTTGAAGTTGTAACAGGGATCTCGTAGAAAGCCACGGTAGACAGATTAAACTTGATTTCAAGGCCCCAGTTGTTCAAACGATGGATAGCGCTATCCACCGGATAAATCACTATCCAGCGGATAAACACTAGCAAAACCAATTGAGTTATCCAGTGGATAGTGATTTATCCGGTGGATAGCGCTATCCACCCTTCGAACGACTGGGGCCAGGCGTTTATTCCACAGCAATGAGCGCGGGATAGCACTGCAAGCTCTCTTTCCCTTTGTAAAACTCCTGCATATAACTCACATATAAAACCCTGTTTAACGATCATGAGGTAAATCTGTTCTGATGGTGGAGCCAATATTAATACAATTTACCCTCTGGATCAAGATTCAAGTCCACAAAGTATCGCTCCCCTCGACTATGTTTTCCTTGTTAAGTCAAGTACGTCTAGTCATCAGCAGAAATCCTTGACTATTGCTACGTCATATATAGCCTCGTTGGCATACACAAAAACAAAGATGGCGGATTTCAATTAAAGCGTTATTGTTGGCTAGTTAAATACATTAAGCCCAAATGAGTGGTCAAGTATGACAATGCAGATAAAGAACTTTCGATTCAGAAAAACGTTTTCTAGCTAGGCCGTACTTCGGACTTCGGTTCTCTAACCCGATGGTCGTGGGTTCAATTCCTACCCTGGTCAGAGTTGTTCTCTGTCATTCTGTAGACCCAATTCCATTAGTAGGGCCAATGCTCACATGGTTTACATGGGTAGAAAACAAGCATTTCACATTACCCTCTAATAGTCAAGTCTGTCAAGTTTTATATGGCCGAGTTCTAATACTTTGTGGAAACTGTAAATCAAACTTTATTATACGAGGGAAATACTGGGAGAAAATCCTTTTGGAGTCGAGTGAAGAAGCAGCGAATAGGCCGAGTTCAATATGGCAATATTCAGGCGTGGCTACGAGGCTTTATGGTCAAATTTCACGGTGGACTTCTGTTTTCTTTGTCTCGTAAGTCTCAAGGAAGAGTTCTAAACAAAACAATCTTGGAATTTAGCTAACCATGTGTGAATATTGACATATCGAACGTGTGCTATTAGGAATACGGGACTCAATCCCAGGCCACCTTAGAGGAAGGCGAATGCTTTCACTGCGCCACACCTGTTCCCCTAAAGACGAAAATTGTTGTGAAAAAAATTGGGAAACCAGGAATTTAGCAAAGTGTTTATAGGATTTAGAACTCGTGAGCAAAGGCCAACCAAAAGATCTAACTTTGCATTCCGGTCTGACGGGTTTGCAGCTAATAATATACCTTTTCCTGTCTTCAAGTAACTCGTGAAAGTTGTTCTGAAAGAGAACCTTTGCAATAAGCCACCATCTCTGTTGTCGTGTGACGGTTGTCGAAATCTTCTTCTCTGGACTACACTCAGAACCGGATGAAAAATATAAATTACCATCTGGGAAACAAGAAACCTGAACCCTTGTTTATCAAGTTGGCTTGGAAGCACCATTGACCTTCCTGCTCTGGGTCTCACTTGGTATATTAAAATTTACTTTCCGTCGAGTGGGCGGAAGTGTCGTAAAAATTCGCAATGCATGGGTTACGATAGAAATTTGTTTGGCGTTTACGGCCAAGGCAAACGGCAGGCTTCTTCATTTCAAAAAAGCTATTCCCTTTTCTTGAGAATTTGCTGTCTCCCTCTTGTTTTTTAGAATCTGTTAGATAAGTGTAGCGAACAGGCAAGAAAAAACCGAAATCAAGCTTACAAGTTCCCAGATTTTTGGTAGAACCTTAAACTTCAGCCTGCCGTTCGCTGTAAATCCTTGGAGACCCAGACGCACTCCAGTGGGGAAGGGAGAAAGGGGAAAAAAATTTCACAATCAAGAAACGGGAGAAAGGGGAAAACAAAACGTTTTCACGATCGAGAAAAAGAGAAAGGTGGATGTTAAGGAAAGGAACCTTATTTAAGTGTCTAGTCTTCTAGCGCTGGAGCAATAATTGGGGACACTGTAAACTAAAATCAACAATTAACACAAACCAAATTAAATGCTGGGTTTGAGTAGAGGGAAAAACCGGAGTACCCGGAGGAAAACCTCTCGCTGCAGAGTAGAGAACTAACAAACTCAACCTACATATGACATCGAATCTGTGAAATGAACCCGGCCCACATTGGTTGGAGGCGTGTGCTCTCACCACTGCGCCATGCTTGCACCCCATAATGATGTATACGTATGTCATTTGAAGCCTTTCGTTGTACAGGATGTTGGGTACTTGATCAAAAAAAAAAAAAAGGAACGGGAAACGCAAGTGCGGCTTCTTCTTTTCAGTACCGTTACAACCTACCGCGACTCCAGCGAGTGACTATCACAGCAACAATTAGCTCAAAATTTTAGGGAAAGCACTATTAAGTGTGTTGCGTAACGTTTAAACAACAATTGCTCCCACCCTCCAGCGAAGAATTATCCATTTCTGGGACTTTTGTCGGAAAGGTATTTGTGTGTCATGCTTCCTAAAAGGTCTTTTTACGATATTTGGCCTAAAGGGAATTAACAAAATCTGTGAAACGTTACGTCAGTTGAACCCGACTTCAGGTACGACTGCCCCGGAATATTAATTGATGAATGCTCCAATCTCGGCTACCACACGTTAATGACTCAAAATCATGAGTATTCCCACAGAAATATCCAATAGTGTATTAAGAAATGCTATATCTGCGAATATTTAAGAATTATT
>NC_090879.1:52365298-52370298 GCF_036669935.1 Montipora foliosa
TATAGCTGCGTAGCTGCGTATCATCCGCGTAGCCTTGCATATCGGGTAAATGTTTTTCCATAAGTTTAAAGAGTCGAGAAGTATACAACAGGAACAAGATTGGACCGATACAACGTCCTTGCGGGACTCCATATTTCATTTGATAGTCTTTAGAACAAGATTGACCAACAACTACTCGCTGTTGTCTTTCAGATAGAAAAGAACGGACCCACTGAAGTGCACTACCAATAACACCGAAATCAGATTGAAGTAATTTAAGTAGTAAATTATGATCAATAGTGTCAAATGCAGCACTTAAGTCAAGTAATACGAGAAGTGTAACCTCTTGTCGATCCATGCTTAGCAAAATGTCATTCTGCACCTTAAGTAGGCAAGTTTCGGTAGAATGGTATTTCCGATAAGCAGATTGGTTGCTAGGAAGCGGTGCATTCTCAGAGCAGTGCGACAATAATTGTTGAAGTACCAGTTTCTCAGCACACTTTGAAATAAAGGACAGATTACTGACAGGTCGGAAGTTGTTGAGTACAGGTTCAAGGTCCAGTTTTTTCAAAAGTGGTTTCACAAGAGCACACTCCCAATCAGCAGGAACAAGTCCACTACGGATGGAGAGATTTACCATTTCGGTTATTACTGGGAGAAGTTCATCAATGCATAACTTCAGTAGCCATGTGGGAATTGGATCCTGTTTACAAAATGCACTAGAGGAGCTCATGATGACAGCACGAACATCCGATTCTGTAACGGTAGAAAATGAGTGAAGTTGAATTTCTGGTGGATAACAATTAATTTGTGGTGGAACCACATGAATGCTGTCAATTTCCTCTCTTAGCAGATCAATTTTGCGGCAAAAAAAAGAAAATCGCCAAAATCATTGGCGAGAGTTTCACTGTCATTATGAGGTGGCAGTGGACATTCTTGCTTCTTATTGCGCAACGAGGTGACAACCTGAAACAGTTTACGGGAATCCCCAGCACATTGATTGATTTGTTCAGAGTAGTAAAGATGTTTACAGTCGTGCAGTAGCTTTGTGTACTTGTTGCATATTTCACGATAGGCATCTTTGTCAGATTTCCGTTGGCTTCGCAACATGGTGGTAACATGGTGGTAACATGGCATGGTGGTAACATGGTGGTAACATGGCAACGTGAAAAATAGGAATATGTTAGTTAAATGAAAAGCGTTCGTTAATACCGTGAGGATTAAGGGTGCCGATTTGAAAGATGAATTTTTGTTCCAGATTCTTGCGGCTTTCCGTCGTACCTAGGTGTAGGAAAGGCCGCAGATAGCCATGTGTTTTTTTGGAGTGGTTAGGAAGATTAAAATGGCGAGCGACTGGCTTTGATGCATCCTTGTCATTCTTCTCAACATCGCGAAGGTGTTCGCGGAATCGGTCACCTAGTCGTCTACCTGTCTCACCAATGTATAATTTATTGCATAACGTACAGGTTAAGCAATAAATGACATTTGCGGAAGTACATGTGAAACGATCGGTGATCTTAACAGATCGCTTAGGTCCCGATATCTTTCGAGTGTTAACAATGAAAAGACAAGTTTTGCATCGTGAGCACGCGCATTTGAAAGTGCCGGGTTGCTCGTTAGTTTTGAGCGCACTCCTAACTAAAAAGTTGCCTACATTTTTGTCGCGTTTGATTGAAATAAGTGGAGGTTGCGAAAAGATTCTACCAGTCTCGGGATCATTTTGGAGTAATTTAAAATTATTAAGAATGATACTTTTGACTGCGTGATTATGAGGATGGAAAGTAAGGGTGAATGGAATTCTGTCATTCTTATCTTTTTGTGACGTTTGTAGTGATGACTGTCCATCAAATTGTTGGGCGCGATGATGGCCCGCTTTGACCACAGAGACAGGATAGCCACGTTTTTCGAAGAACTGGCACATCTCTGATTTGCTGGAAAAATCGGAGTCATCACTACATAGACGTCGAAGTCTAAGAAATTGAGAATAAGGCATGGAGTTCTTGACATGTGATGGATGTGACGATGAATACAACAAATAACTGTGTGAATCTGTAGGTTTGTAGTGCACACTAGTACATAGCACGTTGCCACTAATAGAAACTTTGAAATCTAGGAAAGCCAATGAAGTTTCCGAAATTTCCCAGGTATATTTAAGAGCCGGATGAAAAGAATTGACGGAGGTTATAAATTGATCGAGTTCTTCTCTGCTGGATGAAATAGCACCGATGCAGTCGTCGATTTCGGAAACTTCATTAGCTTTCCTAGGTATCAAAGTTTCTATTAGTGGCAATAGCGTAGCTCCTACTCTACTATAAAAACTACACGTAACCCACAATTCCTCGATTCGCTCTGACGAAGGGCTAACGCTCGAAACGTCAGCTTTTAGAATCTCTGTACGGTGGCCAATTTACATTGTCAACTCCGTTGATAAAACCAAATTCTTGTATATTTACCCCCAACAGCTTTTAAATAGAAAAACAGCTAGAAAAACTTCTGCCGCCATATATTGGCGCAAAACAAGGTAGCGGCACAAAAAGATATTTATACAAAGTGCATAACAGAGGTTCTTTTAAAAAGAATTTACAACGTTTTTAGGCAGTAAACTGGAGGCAAAAACGGAAAAGAAAACGGTACGTTTTGAGGACTGCCTTGGGGTGCATTCCTTTGGGATGATCCGAAAAAGGATCACTTATCTAAGATCACTTGAATCATGGTGCTTCAAAGGAACTGAAAATCCTTTCCCAGAGTGGATTTATCGGAACCTCTGATGCACCGTGATCCAAGTGATCTTGGATCAGTAATCCTTTTTCGGATCATCCCAAAGGAACGCACCCTTGATCAACACGAAGGAAAGAAAAGAAGGACGTCGTCATTCAGTTTATATTGCTCAACTAAACAGTTGAAGTGTAATCTGCGAATTCTTGTTTTTGCTCCGACAAAATCCCCTTTCCATCTCCTCCGTCTATTTCCGACGAAGTCTGGAAGTGGCTTTCCTCCTGTCTCGGGTAACAACATTGCGATTACCCCAGCGGAGAATGATGTGGCGCCGAAGACGATCGGTGGAACCCAAACGAGTCCTGTAGCATCCTGTTAAAACAATAAAGAGCGAAGCAATACAAACAATCAACTGGCACAAAGTCTTTAAGGGGGTGTTCCTCTTAACTACAAGCCTGTTGCTAAGAACGAAATTCTGCCACCGAATGTCAGCGGTGTTCTCGAGGACAAGTGCCGCCCGCGACTGACCACCAAAAAGGTGGGAAATATGAAACGTTTAACTCTTTGAAAAGCTGAGTAAAAGAATTAATTTTATCTATGATCCTTTGTTTATGTTCTTGTTTGGGACATTATGTCCCTTTGAGACAGCAACAGCTTCGTTTACCGAACAAATATGCGAATTGTCGGTCGGTGGGTTCAGTGACAGTTCAAGAACTAAACATTTTGAGAAAGAGCCGTATAATACTGACAAGCACCCTTATGCGTCACTTCCTTGCGTTTTACACAGTTCCAAATTCGGATTCCCAACAGTTAAAATGTTGACGTACGTGAGAGGAAAATCCTAGGTATCACGTACAGAGCTGAGAAGATTCTGGCGTTCCACATTAGGAGAACGCATACTATTTGTGTCGCCTTTTTTATGGATGCTCTGCGATTTCAGGGTTTGGGCCACATCTTCGACTGGTTCGCCTCGATTTCATGTAAGGGCCTCGAGCCTATGTAGTAAAGGTATTAGCCAACTTCAACTGTCCAGTGTTTTCAGGCTCAAGATTGTTCAATTCGTTTCGGCCATCGCCATTGCATCAAATCCATTACCAAAATGTGGAGCTACCAAACCTTGTTAATGAACGAAATGATATATGAAATGGATCATATACTAAGTTTATATACTGAACAAACATCATATACGACATAGTAAACATCATAAACAAAACATCACATACTGAACATATATATGAATCACACACTGCCTGGGAGAACCCCATATGCACATGCTACATATGCTACATCGTTACTTATGGAACTTCACTAGCTGCCGGTCGAGCAACGTATTATTTTTACGCTTTTGTTATTAGTTTAAGTCTCTGAATAATTAAGCACCTCTTTACATTAATGAATAATAATATCGTTACAGTCCAAGTCGTAATCTTAGATCCACAAACCACTGACTCCTTGTCATCCCCAGGTCTAATCAAAGGATCAATGGTGACAGAGCATTTTCTGTGGCAGCTTCGAAGTTATGGAATGCTCTGCCCATCACCGTTAGGCAAAGTAGTTCACTCGCTATTTTTAAGAGGAACGTAAAGACTCATACAGTGTCATAGTGCTGTTATTATTATTATTATTATTATTATTATTATTATTATTAGTAGTAGTATTATTATTATTACTAGAGATAGAACGCACTTTACTAATCCATGATTATTACTTGTTATTAAGTTCAGACAGTAACGTCAATTTTTGTGGAAGCGATCTTCCTCTTATGTAGGTGAGATGGAGGTATATTAATAATAAAATCACTCCTTCTCTTACCAAAATATACGGAGCAGCCATTCCTCCACTTCGAGCACACAGTCACGAAAAACCTACTCCTATGGTTCTTTAAACAAACAAGCATCATCGAGGACAGTGAAAATAATGCACAAGAGGAAAAAAAACGATGTGAAAATCCAAGATATTAACTTCACGGTTAATTTTAACTTGTTGAAAAATTTACAGATTCTTACCAGATCACTGTTGGATAAAGTTCAGCGGTGTGGATGTATATCTGATAATAGACAGCAGAGATCGTAAACTTGCCGATCAAAGCCAGAGTCATCACGAGGGCAATGTATTCTTCTTGTTTTCCTTGGTCAAAAGAAAATCATGTCATCATACATGTCTTTCTTAGCGGACTGAGTTAAACAAAAGCGGCTACTTATTTAGTGCACAGTATGGAGAGTTCTTTTTCAATGGTCCACTTCCGAGTTCTGTTTGCCTTAAAAACGAGATTTGGTGCGAATTTAAAATCATAAACGGAAATAAGG
>NC_090879.1:52392798-52395298 GCF_036669935.1 Montipora foliosa
TTTGTTGTTTCTGGATGTGCATGCATTCACAATTAATTACAAGAAGAAATCATGAAAAGCTCTAGAAAAAATGTAATAAAAGATTCACTTTTACTACTGTAGCTGCAGTACCTTGCATATGGGAAACAAAAACAATATTATTGCAAAAGCCAGATAAAGTTGACCTGAGGCAAACAGAAACAAAGGTTTTTTATCTCACCTCAGATAAAAACCATGGCCAACATGAAGTTTAAAGAAGTTTGTTATTTTCGGCCTAAAGAATGCTGCCTTGTGTCAGCCACATGACCTTTTACCTAGAGTACATACATGTATGTACATTTATGGAAGTCCAAGGTCTAAAATACTTTCAATGATAACCTTTTTTATACCAAGTACCCGTACAATAATTAAAACTGAGAAATATTGAAAGCTGTAGGGATACTTGAAGCCTGGTTTTTAAGTTACAACATTTGAAGATTGCATACTGTACTTGTAAAGTGATTCTCTCTTTTTTTTTAATTTGGGTAAAGGTATTTTTGTCAACACAGCCAAATTAAAAAAAAATTGTAAAGAACTCTGAAAACAGAAAGCAAAACCTGGGATGAGAAGAGAGATCAAAGGTTTTCAAAGTTTTTTTTCAGAATTGTTATTTTTGCAGGTCCCACACCAATGTCTACATGTAAGTTCAAGATGTTGGCTACTACAGCTGCACTCAGATTAAAAAAGAGTACCCGGTAATTCACGACCTTGTTAATATATATGTTCAGGTCATTTTGTTTGTTAGGTTAATTTGCAACCAAACTAGGGCAACTTTTTTCAACCTAGACTGTCCATTTGGGGCAGGTATAAAACACAGGTCTCAGGTCATTGTTTTACCAATAGATAGCATCTTAAACATGCATTAAAGCTAGCCTTAAGCCTAATTAGGCCTAAACAAACATTTCAGGCCTAATGTTTGCATTTGTGAACGGTTAGGGTTGTTTCCGAATTGGTATAATTTGGTAAAACATTGACCTTTGACCTGTGTTTTGTAACTGCCCCAAACTGACAAGACAACTTGATCTAGGTTGAAACAAGTTGACCCATAGTTTAAAACAAAATGACCTAGTTTGGTTGCAATTTAACCTAAGGAACAAAATGACCTACAACATATATACATGTATGTACATGTGTGTACATGTACGCAAACAGCCCACGCCCAACATTAAAACATAGGTGCATGTCTTTAATTCATAAAAATTTTTCAGTTCACTAACATATTGATGGGGCAAAGGACCACTTGTCTGTGCCTTCACTGACTGAAAAGAAGAGACAAGACTTGAGTAACAACAAAGACAGTTAAGCCTACAGCATTTTATTTTTTGCTATTTAATTTTTAGTTCCATCATTGGTATTCACTGCCTGATGCATACCTGCCAACTCTCCCGGTTTTCCCCGGGAGTCTCCAAGTTTTTCATCAAATCTCCCGGTCTCCCGGTTAAGCCACCAAATCTCCCGGGAACTACCTACCGTGGCTTTTTTCCAATTTTTTTTCACTAATAAAGCAAGAACTGGATTTATTGCTCTTATTTAGTGCTTTTATTAATGCTTTTATTTAGTCGGAAAATGTAAATCAGCAGGAGCAGTCAAATTTATTTATATTTAACGAGTATCGTAACTGGTCAGAAATAAGCCAATCATATTGCACAATACATAGTAGAAAATTGGCGCCGTTTTCGCACACTGTTTACATCTGATCTGTCGAAGCGAAGATGGCCAACATGGATTTCGATTCACTTCAAAAGGAATTCTTAGGCACCCTTCCCTCGGGTTTTGAGCGGGTGAAAAACCTTGCTTTGCAGAAAGTGGAGAAGATTACTTCTCTAGCTGGCGTCCAGCCATTTGCAAACACACAAGGTAAGCTACTTTTATGGATGTTCTTTTGAAATTTGAGTGGGCTAGAGCTGCAAGTCACCATGCCAAATAGTTTCCATAAAACTTTACTTCTGAAAAATTCATGAATTGGAAACTTTTCTGATTTTCTAGTGCCTAAAGTTTCCAATTCATGAATTTTTCAGAGGCGCAGTTTGTAAAAACTATTTTTATTTAAATCACTTTTCCACACAAACACTGTTAATTTCAGACGTATTTGCCTTCTCATTATTGATAAGATGGCTTCCAAAACCATCATGATAAGATCTATTCAGGATGCAAACTCACTCAAACTCATTATTACTTGAACTCGGCTTTGATAGATCTCACGCATTCAGACAAGTTTCACACACCCAACTGACAATAGTGAGCATAATTGCTTAAAAACCGATTGAATGGAAATTGAAATTTTTTCGGCGAAAAACAGTTGGTGAGTCCGGTTTTGAAGTTGTGAAAAATCCTTCTACACCCTTGGTTATCTTCGGAAGTCGTCGGGAAATCTTCGGCAATCGTCGGAAGTAATCGGAAATCTTTGGTGATCTTCGGACGCCTTCGGAAATCTTCGGCAATCTTCGGACGAATATTATCTAGACGTCTCCAGATTTTCGTA
>NC_090879.1:52405298-52410298 GCF_036669935.1 Montipora foliosa
GGCGCACTTTGTGCTCTTGCTTGAAAAAGATCCATAACACGATCTTGTGGGCGATTTTGAATTTGTACAACTGAGCTCTTTCCTTGAAGTGCTACTATGACAAAAAAAATCATTTCCTTTTTAAAAAAGCGTATTATTTTGCTTAACACCTGACGGGCAAAATTTTGAGGTTGCACTTTTATTGCGCGCAAGTTTTGGATTTCACGGTCCGCCATTAACCACGTTCAAAAATGACCGATTGGTTGGGATCTAGGGAAAGTGACGTCATTCAATCAGTAACTTAAAATTTCAGCGTGTAAACGCAGCTTATTATATATGCAAAACACTGGTTTAATTACGTCTGAAAGCCCAGAACTCCCGTGCTGCGTATTAATTCAGCCGCGTAGACATGCATTTCAAGACTTTCGATGTCATTTTCTCCTCGATCCGACTCTCTCAAGAGTTTAAAGTTAATAATGGCAGACAATTAAACAGGAATATCCCAGTTAAAATAAACAGGTGCCTTTTTGAAATCAAGGATTAAAACTTGGGTCACTTAGTGTTAGCTAAGTTTTGAAATCCAAAGAAAAATAATTGATTTTTTGGTCATAGTAGCACTTTTTTTTTAGGAAATAACGGTGTTTACTCTTAAAGAGCTACAGTGATCCGTCGGTGAGGAAGAAAAACACGGAAATTTGGGAGACTTAATTTTTGCGTTAGCCCTTCGTAGAGCGGAAAGAGGAGAACACTTGGCGACCGCTTCCGAGAGCGCCTAAGCGGGGTTGACAAAAGTGCCAAAGACGTCACGGAGCGCCATTTCAACCGGCATGGCCACCCACGCCGAACTTTGACTGTCTGCAGCCACGTAGGCTCTTCACCTGGGAAACACGAAAGCGACAAAAAAGGAAGCAAACTCACTAGTATTTCTCAACTCGGTACTCTCTATTCCCACGAAGTTAATGGATATCTCTCATTCCATTCATTTAAAAAGACAGCCTCGCTCCCAAGGCCCTCTTCCTCTCCATCCGCTCATGTGAACGAGGTTGTTAATATCGTTGTTTTCCGTTGCTATGCTCACACAAAAAGCCACAATACCTCGATAAGCTCCGCTTGAAACGTTGGTCATTTTCATGTACCGGTTCGTTTGAAACTACCAAATTTCCATGTTTCCCTCTTGAGACCCCGTTCACATTACACGTAGACAAGCACCGTTCAATTTAGGCCTTTATTTTACTGTTAAAGGATTGAAAAGGCCTCTGGTAAATGAAAAGGGACATAAAATGAGTCCAGAATCGGTTTTACGCATTCACGTGGTACAAAATAAAAAATCTTTGACGGGAGGACATCGAGAACGCACAAAAACGCAAAATGTGAACGGAAAACGGCTGAATCCTCGTCTTGACAAATCTCCATTGTAAAACAGAACAGGTTAAGCTTCAGCTAAAGCCTTGGTTCTCCTTTCCTTAAAAGTGGCGTGTCGTCGCGGCTCGTTGCCGAACTCGTGTCCAGGCCTATCCAGATTCCTGGAATTCGCACTTCCGTTTCCGCCCTGCAGTCGGGATGTGGTGTAATTATAAATTCATTGAATTAACATGAGAGCCTCTGCCCCTCTTCCCACAGTACATGGCTGTGACGGGCTTCTCCGCAGCTTCCCTTTTTGTTTAGGAAGTCTTTCTAATGTTCTCAGTAAATCGCCGAAAGTTGGCCGTTTTTCGGGGTCATACGCCCAGCAAACAGTCAGGGTATCCTGCAAAAACCAAAACCATGACCTTGATATCTCGAGCTCTTCACTTACGTCAAACTGATGTTACCCACAATAAACTGGTCATGCTTATCACCTGTACTTGCACAGCCTTAGAGACTGAACTCCGAAGCAAGCAGCCCTAAGAGATCGCAACGAAAGCATTTCTGATGAAGCGCCAATGGCTACCGCTAGGCGGTTCACGTGTGACCCTGGACGACAGCACCACAGCCAGATGTAATTTGCTGGGAGTCGATTTTGATGAGGGACGAAAAGGGAAAATGGGAGTATCCTGGCAAAAGCCCTCGACTCGACTCGACAGAGGAAGGAGACGCAGCTGAGACGATACTCGATACTCAGAAAGGGCCGAAACGTTTGGGGACTATCGAGACCATCGAGAAATGGGCCCTCTAAGGTCGTAACTTCCACTTCCAATGACCAGAGAACGAAAGCGAGGTTAAGCACAAACGCCGCTATTTTGGATTTGATGATGTCCAAAAGGTCACCATAAGGGTGGCAAAAAAAATCACGCAAGATAATTGAAAATCCATGTCCAGGATAGTTAAAAATACACAAGGATTTTTTGAAGGAAATAATTCGTGTTAAAGGGTTTCACTTCGACTTTTCTCAAACGCAAATTTAAAGTCGGTTTTACGTCCCCAATCAAATACCGTTGAACTCCCAGCAACAGGTTTATCCTCCGTTTGGCAGTGACCCCTGTCATCTTTCCATGCTACAATCTTGAGCAAAACAGTTGCAGACGTAAAACGACACCAAGTTTGTAATCTTTTCTGTTTAGCGAGAATTTCTGTTTCTCTTCATGGCCTTTATCAATGCCAAAAATCGCAAAAACCGGTTACTCATACAGCATCCATCGCGCCTGGGGAGCTTAATTTCTCACCTGTCTGTCTGCGGCTTTTTTTCTATGAAGACCAAGAAATACGCGCAGATTTCATGTTTTTTTAAGGGAGCTCTGTCCAAAATGTTTAATCCCATGAAGTTTCTTACCTTGACTTCCCGAGGTACATCCACATTACTAAGTGAAGGTTTCACGCCTTTTCCGACCTGCCAGATTATGGCCTCTGGGATCTGCTTCCTGAACGGCCAGGCGCCACTACACATCTCATACCATACAGTCCTGCAAGAATTAGAAAAAAAAATTAGCATGGTTTTATACAAGGTTTACAATATCAGTGAGCGGCAGAGTTGTATAACATCTACGGGCTCTGTGACGGTCGCCTCCTGTCTAACCTTGTAGCTCAGTCGGTAGAGCAACGGCCATCTAATACGCCACTTTCGACAGATTAAAATTCAGCGCGAAAGAGAGATTTAGAGGACAAAGACAAAGGAAAGTGGTTGATACGCTAATATCTTTCACATTCATTGCAAGCTGTTTTTCTGCCTCAACATCAAGCTGAATATTGATATTAGCGTCGGCTAATGCATTTCTCGTGCTCTGATTGGTTCACTCAGTCTCGGTTATCACCTCATATACCTTAGTTTGACCTTACATGGTAAATGATTGTGCTAAGCGTTGCTAAACTAAAATTTTTTTCGCCGGAAAGCGAAATTTCTCTCGGAATAAATCAAAATGAAACATTTTTGTGGAAAGTTTGGATCAATTCCGACGCTTAGAAGTTGGATATTTCCCAGTTTTAGTTGGGGAATATTCGGTCACTTGAGGCGTTAAGGCCAATCGCGTGTGAGCGAATATAATTTCTTTCAATCTTTGACAATCAACTGATCTTTTATTAATATTATTTATTTATTTATTTATTGATTTATTTATTTATTTTTATGCTACTTAATTTTATTCCCATTCTATTCTATTTTATTGTTGAAGTAAATTTTGGTATTTTGTATCTAGTTTTAGCTTTAATAGTATTTGCTCGCTCAACTAGCACCAGTGTGCTATATATTGTCAGTGAGTTTGAATAAAGATTGTGTTCTATTCTATTCTACTTGACCCACCGATTCAGACCAGCCTCCGAACGATCGAACGATCGATCGATCAGTCATTCAGTCAGCGTGGGCACCTACACAATAACCTACATGTCTTTGCCTAAATGTATCGTGGCCGAAGTATGGTAACTATTAGATATTGGTAGAATCTCTGTTTACAATAACTACCATTAGCAAGTGCCCATCATTTTCTTCTTGTTGGTTTGCACTCATGTGATCAACAGCCATGTTTTTCAATTAAAACAAAAGAAAACATTTGCATGATAACAGACTTCAATTCCCAGAGGATTAGGTCGGCACATCAACATGGCCGCCGTTTCTTTGTTTGGGGACACCAATATGGTGGCCGTGACGTCACGTGAAAACCAAAAATTGATCCGCCTGGAAACCGCAATGAATATCTAAAGTGAATTTCATAATTAACTATAGCTGAAAATCTGGGCTCAATACACCAGAAAATCTCTCAGGGCTGTTGCTTTAAAAATGTACAATTGATAAATATGTATGAATTCATTAGCGCTTTTGACACCCATTATCTTCTTAGGTGTTGACGACTAAATTTCACCGATTATCGAAAATAAAAAGATAACTAACTTTAAAAGTTCTTTGAACTTTTGAAGCAAATTTGTGGATAACATGATGTGTTCAAGCAACCTCGTATGTTCCTGACACAAGGTGAAAACAGTAATGTCAGCAAAGAATCCCTTGATACCAATCGAAATGCGCGTTAACAAGCTCTAACAACTCACCCAAAAGCATACATATCCGTCGCCATGGTGAACTGTGATGAATCAGGAGCGTCTTGTAGTGTCGTAAGAGAGCGAAGTATTTCCGGCGCTAAATAAGGCAACCATCCCTCGGGAATTAACAGCCAACCAGGTCTAACAGACTTCGTGGTTAGACCAGCCACGCTGAATAAACCAAAGTCTGTGATTACGACACGATTTCCAGATTCAATGAACACATTCTTTGAACGAAGGTCGGTGTGGACGATTCCTCGTGCGTGGAGATAACCCATGCCCTGTTACAAAATTTTCCAGTTACTAGAATGAAGTTTCTATAGCTGTAACTATTTCATTTCATCCTCACACAACATTTCAATATAACGGTTCCGATCGTTTGAAAATTCTACCGTAATACGACCAAAACGAACCACTTAAACAATCATACGAAACCATACTTTTCATGCTGGCGATTTGATGCAGGAGCATTCGTTTATCTTGTCCTCATTCATACTCAAATCATTTGCTCCTATCGTCAATCACGCCTTTCCGAATTCTTTGTTCGTTTATTCGGTCCACAGGTCGCTTTCATCTTC
>NC_090879.1:52415298-52427798 GCF_036669935.1 Montipora foliosa
GAATTTCGAGAAACGAGCCCCATGCAGGAGAGAGACAACTTTTAAATACAAAACAACGATTTTCAATGTTGCTGGGCATATTTCGGAAAAAAATTCTGCCTTCTTCAGTTCAAGCGTCACACCTTTCCCGCTCAAGATAAGAGAAGCCTTACACATTCTGTGGGAAAAACCTTTCCTGAAACATCAACTTCACCATGTTAACTTTGGCCCATAGCTGTACTTTTCACGCTTTATACATTGAAAATCGTTGCTTTATATTCTAGGATAGCCCTAATTGAAAACTCCTTGGAACCCCCTTTTGTCAAGCCCTCCGTGCAAGTCTTGATACCAACTCTTCGTGTTTTTTCTAAAATCAACACGGTTTTTCCCTTGAGTTCACTTTCCTTTACACAAAAAGAAGCTTTCCCTGTCCGGTCAGACCCGTCAGTTTGCAAAGAATATGAAACAACTTGAAGGAACACTTGCATGATAACCCCTCGCATTCTTCTAGAGGAGTGTATATCATCCTCGAAGTGTTAATTTGAAGGCGTTGTAGAGTTAGTCTTTCCAAATGCCCGGAGTCTTAGGAAATTGTTTTAGCAGCTTCTTTTGCAGGTCGTTCCAAGACATTAAAATATTTTGCATTTAATCTTCCATTAGACAATTGGTGGCTGTTTTGAGCAGAGTGACCAACTGCTGTCATCATTAAACTGAATTTAATCTCAGGCTTCAAAGAATCAGTCTTTAGTTACTTCAGTTTAGGGAAAAAAGTAGCTACCGCGACATCACGTGAAAACACTTCCGGAATAAGAATACGCAGGGTCATAATTTAAAAACGGTATGTCTAGCGTTTTGAAGCAAAAAGGATAAAAAGAGATATGTTTAAAATGGCATTTTAGAAGGTGTATGACAATTTAAATGTGGACCTCCGTAAAAACGAAGGATTTCTAACTTCTATTCCATGTATTCCTATTCCGGAATACGTTCAATCGAACGCGTTAATCAAACTACTGACTTGACAGCCTTGTTGGTTAATTCTGTCTTAAATCTTGATTTAATTTAGTTTATATCTTTAGTTTCAGGGCCTACTTGAACAGCATTTAATGTACTGGTGTAATATTTAATATTACATTAATTACAAGTATTTTAGCGCTTACTTACATGTAAATCCCATAGCATGTGCGCTTTTCCAACCTTTTATTAAAAAAGCCATAGAGATCGAAGTAAGTCCAAACTACTAATCAGGTTTAACATTTATTTAACTGTGTTAAATTTTAGCGCAGCTCCTCTCACCGTTTTTAAGGGGAACCTCCACTAAAACAAGAATTTTACTTTAAAAGATTGAGCATAATGTTTGCAATCAAAATCGTCCGATCTTTTTCCACTGGCAGCGTTTGTATCCGAAAGAGACAATTTTCGAAAACACTTGTTTTCAAATATCCCGGCGCGGCCATTTGAATAATTGTGACAGGTAATGGTTGCTTTATTGTATTCACACAATGAGGTTTTGTTTGGAAAACGTAGGGCAACAATTATACATCATAATTATTCAAAGTGGCAGCCCGGGAAATTTGAAACCCAAAAAACAAGCGTGTTTGAAATTTGTTTATTTCGGATACAAACGCTAACATCAGAAAAAGTTCGAACAATTTTGATGGTAAGTACAATTTTCAGTATTTTAAAATTATATTCTTGTTTTAGTTACGACAAAATTAAAATGGAGCACTTTTCAGTTGAGTGCCGCAAGTTTTGCTGGTCAAGAAATGACCTGCGATCAGGCGTACTTTTCTTTAGAGAAGGTGCGAAGAGATACGCCTAATACAATTTCTTAACGAGTCGCCGCCTGCCGCCCACCTGTTAAGAGTGATGTTATCATGTGTCACGCTGCAAATGTAAGCCAATCCGATTTTACAGGAAATTACCTGCATGTTTCGATTCAAGGAAAGATGACGAAACAAAATAGACCTCTACCCGGAATGTCTGCGAAGTCAGACTTCATCCATGCAATCAAATCTATTTCTGCAAATCCCACTTGACAATTGTTGCGGGTTCTCTGTTCTACCCCCATCAATTAACAAAGAATTTTGTTACTTGCATTCCCTCTGCTGTTCCTTTAAAGATTTTTGAAAAAAAAAAAAACCGAATTCAACTCAACAGCAGCTGTAAACAGAGCCTAAACATCATTCCTGTTCAATCCCTTCATGCGGGCATAATTTTATCTTCTTCTACATGTAACCGATTTTACTAGAAGTATGATTTGCAATTCTGTAACCAATCGGAGCGAAGCTCCAAAAGCTCATTGTTTTTCGGCCAATGAGAGTAAAGTCCAGATTCTGGACTACGGGCAGACGACTCGTTTAGTTTTGTAGCAGGCGTATCATTTCGCGCCTCGTCTAAAGAAAAGTACGGCAGATCGCAGGTTAGTCAAGAAATCGCGCATCACTCTTACAAGCTTTTAACTTTCGTTTTCTTCATCTAAGCAATGCCGCCTTTTGAGGTTTATTCGACTCACAGTTAAAAACATATTGTTTAATATCCACTATTTAACGTCTTTCAGTTTAAATTTTGAAAACGTTCCTGCCGAAGAATTATTTTAGCACTTATATTCTGGAAAAAGATGTACATTAAAATCAATTCAAATCAAATAAAACTTTTTTTCAAAACAAACAAACAAAACAACAACAATTGAGCCAAGATTTAAAATCATCATTTAGTCACAGAGGCTCTACTATAATAAACACGTACTAGAGGATAAAATTTGAAAAGATTATGTACTTATTGACTGAGTTTAGGTCGGGCCGGACTGGAAAATATTTGGCCCGAGGTCATGGCGTACGGACCGAGCGCAGCGAGGTCCATGCGTCATGACCGAGGGCCAAATATTTTCCTGTCCGGCCCGACCTAAACTCAGTCAATAAGCATTTTATCATATGGGCTCTTTGCACTATTTATAAGCACTCAGAAGATGAAGTTAGGACAAAATCAAAAACGAAAATATGCACAGAAAATTTATCTAATATGTTGTTTGCAATTGCTTTTCTGGCTGTAAATTACTTGGATGTTAAAAGCGACGAAATCCTCTAAAACTGCATCGCACGGAGCAGTACGTGTTCCTAGTAGGGCCGTACGGCTTTTTCCGGCCCTGCTCCCGCTAATGCGTACGGCCCTCATACGGGGATTTTCCCAGTAGCTTTGGAACAAAAGCGCGCGTGGCCGTACGCGCCATATGATAATTAACAAGTATTGGATGAGGTTGAGCATGTTAGTGATAATTATCAAGGCCAAAGTTTGTGTTATCACATCGGATAACACAAACTGAGGCCTTGATAATTATCGCTAACATGCGAAAACCGAATTCACTAATTGTTTTATTATGCATAAGCCATGACAAAACTGATCAAACTGCTGGTTAGTGTGTCAGGTGACGTGCATAAAACTATTGTCTGTAGGTATGACGTCAATTCTACATCTATAAAATCTATTGTTTGTAGGTATGACGTAAGAGAAACAGAGCAAGCAAGAATTAGCTGCGTGCTTATAGCCAATCAAAATCGAGCTGGTGACACCGATGTATAATAATAGAGTTTATTTGAATACTAGCCACCGTTTAAATAACATGGATCGCCTTTTGAAGGAAATAAAGTTTGATAAATAAGAATTTGGCATCGTTTGATGTTACTTACGTTTCAGCGAAGAAAAAAATTATGTGACTTTCAAGTTATTACTCAAGACAGCTGCGCGAGAGTTAAGAGGAATTGAATTGCACTTGTAACCCTGTGACATGTATTCGTTCAGTATTCTTCAAACCAGGGGCCCGTTTCTCGAAAGTCCCGAAAACTCTTCGAGCCCGAAAAGCCATTTGTGAAACTGCCAACCGCTTGTTTTGGAAAGCCGATCTTTAAGCGCGTTTTCAAGGTAACAAAAAGAAAAATGACTGTGAAGTTTGACGACTTAAGTCCCCTCCGTTCTTGAGATACAAAGAGAATTATGACACCCAAAAATGGCCCGTAAAGTTTCGGGACTTTCGAAAAACGGGCCCCAGAATAGTGCACAACCCACGGGTTCGATAGTGATGGCACGTTAATTCAGGGTTTTCCTTACGTCACTAGCGCCCAATAAAAGCAGTCTCAGCCGATTCGTACGGATAATTACCTCACGGCGTCCCCATGTTCTTGTATGGGAGTCAAAGTCAGAGATCTGTTTGTCCAAAATATCAACACTTGGAACATCGTCTCCAGATAGAGTCTTCATCGTTTAAAGAAAAATAGCAAAACAACAAATGAGAAAACAATGGCGGCGCTCGACTACTGAAAAAACTAATGCTTTGTAATTGAACCCATTTGTTGGAGGAGGGGGAGGGGAGGGGGGGCATTTCTTCAATAATCCAATCCCCTATTTGTTAAAAAGTGGATGAATAATATCACTCATGATATCGCCACGTTATTGTTGGGAAGGTGAAGACGCCACAGGGCTCTGTAAAATAATAATTATCTTGATTCACTAATAAAACCGTTTCGTATGATATGACAAATTATTAGGGTGAGGGAAGGTGGATAAGAGCCCCACTCGATCTGCATAATTTTCCAAATCATACTCAGCTCTACCAGATGAAAATTTGTGAATTATACTAATTCGCAGTATTTTTTATAATTTCTCAACGTTTACGGTTACTTACCGAGTCGTTACTTGCTGTTGTGAGGTTACTCTGCCGGGATTTCACGCTTTCTGTTCTCGTAAGAGTGCTTGTAGAGTCAATCATTTCATTACTGAAACAAAAGAACACATGCCTTCTATTTATCCAGAGCTCCACTTAAAATGCAGAGTAGGTGTAGGTGGTCCGAAAAAATTCTTATCAGGCAAGAGGGAGGGGGAAAAAGGGAGAGAGAGGGAATGTAGGGGCGTTGACCGGGATATCTGAATTTCACAAAAACCATGTTTAGATCGGAAGTCTGTTTCCCGAGATGTCCGCGATTATTAAGCAGGATGTCATACGAACTTATCTAGCAATGTATAATGGCGACTGTCGGATATTCAGTGTGGCTTCCGAAGGCGTATTCTTCATCCAACAGGCCATTAGATCCGCAAGAAATTGTAGAATCTATCCAACACTCCGGGATTTCGGGCAAGACATAACAATTTCCTTGCTTCTGAAAATCGGATTCGTTAATAAACGGTAATTTCACTCAGAACGCCATTTTGAATTGAACGCCCACGAAGCAAAAAAAGTGTGGGCTTTCGCTTAGCATGAGACATCATCAAGTTGCAAACAAGTCCCGTTATAGTAGTACAGATTCTCTCCTAAAACGTTATAAGAAAAGTACGAGGGCTTTTTCGCCAATCAGCAAACTTAGTAATGTAAAATAAAACTACGGGCGCTTTTTATTCGACCAAAAAACTACAGAAATTCTACAGAAGTTTTTCCTGAACGAAATTTCGAAGTTTTGAGTATACTATACGAGCTCAACACGACGTTCCCGAAAATCAAAACAACCGGAAGTCCCGTTCCATTGGCCTTTGAGCGGCCAACCGGAAAATGCTTTTCTGTTCGGCACATGAAATTCACTAATTTTTCAACTGGAGACTTTTGGTCTGATGAAAAGCGTCCTTGTGATCACAGAGATACTGTTCCTATAGCAGGTGAACGGAGCAACTGTAACTGGCCTTACAATATTTATGTAACATACCTTTGAGTAGGTGAGGTCATTCTTGAAACATCTAAAGAAACCAGTAAAAATGAGGAATAGTCCCAAAGACAAAAACTTTACGATCAACGTATGAGAGAAATAAGAGTGTGACTGCACACTGTATTTTTATGCAATCACTGTCGTCTTATTAAGTCGACAGAGGGTCGCAATTTCAATCGGTGCACGACGGTTTACTAAGGGTCACTAGATAAACGAGGACGGAGAATGTGTGTCCTTCGGGATAAACCTCTGTACATGGTTACATTTCTAAACTTCTCAAAAATAGGCTGCGTTAGGGCCGATTTTTGTCGCATGCGACAAGCTCACGACAGGCCTACGACATGACTTATGATTATCACAGCGTTTTAAAAAACATGTTTTAAAATGCTACGACATTGTTTCTGACGTACACAACAATCGGAAATCATGTCGTGGGCCTTTCGTAAGCCGTTGTCGCACGCGACAAAAATCGTACAGTGTAAATCGGCCCTTAGGCTTACGGCACATATGAATCAGCAACAAAACCAGGCTCCCGCTACGAAAAGGAAGGGGGGCGGGGGGAGCTTCTACAGTAGTCGTTCGGAAACGTGCAGGACCAGCGGAGTATTCACAACATTTCTGGTTCGCCGAGATAGATTAAGAATCGAGTTTCTTCGTCACCTGTAATGTATCAAATGCTTCGTCCACGAACCTGAGAAAGAAAAGTGTGACCCCGGGAATTGGTCAAGCTCCTCCTGTGCAGACAAGCTGGCGCTATTGGTAGCTGAGCCTGCAGTTGGAAGTGGAGATGACGGAGGTGATGACGTAGACGATGAAGTAGAACACGAGTCTCCACTTGCCCCACTCTTATTGGTAAACTGTGCAGGTATCTCACTATTGCATTTCCGGTCGACTGCATTCAAGTCACCATGGCTGCGGTTTGCCCTGTTTTGCTCCGGGAAAACTTGAAGCGCGATGCTTGTAGGCTCCGAGTTGGTTCTCTTCACTGCTGAGCGAGTCATTGGCAACGAGCGATAGTCCCAAGCTGTAAAAACAAATCTCGCATACAGTACTTGCCAAAAGATACGTGTACATGTAGACCTTATAGGGTCATGTATAGGGGTACATTTGTTCACATTTTTACCTCATTCACAAAGCCATCGTTTTCTAATCAGCCAGCTGACAATGAAGTATAGAATGTTCAAAGTGCATTGCATAATGAGCTTTCTTTGAAAATTAGAATTCCATATACTATATAATCTCTGACCAGTGATGACCTTAAAATTCGAAATTTTGTAAGGAACGTATGGGATCATACGCCAACCAAGACTTAATGGCTCACTATCAAAGATAAAAGTTTAAAATTTTAGTTAACTCAGTTAAACAAGTTCTTGTAAACCTTTTGAAGTCAATAATTGTTTATAAATATCACGATGCCTTCTGTGAACAAACCCGTATGTTAATCAAAACAAAATGTAAACAAGGATGTCAGTAGCCCGCGAACGCAGACGATTTTCCGGCCGTTGTTTCGCCTGGTTTCCATATGATCATCCGGATCGTCCCGATCGCCCCAGTCGTTTCAAATGATGTCGTCTCATTCGCCCGGAGATCGCCCGGGTAGTGTTTCCATATAATCGTCCCGATCGCCTCTGAACATTATTTGAAACGACTGGGGCGATCGGGAGGATCATATGGAAACCAGGCTTTTCTCTCCCCCGTCGGCAGACTCCCTCATTGGATAAGAGCAGAAACCCATAAGAGTTGAAACGTGTAACGGCCCCTTGTGTCCTGGGAAACAAGCTTCTGATTATTCAATTTGCTAAGTACCATATTTGGAACAACAAGGGCGAGGGGTTTCCAAATATGGTACTTAGCAATGAAACATTCAACCAATCAGTTCGCACTGAATATTCGGAAGCTGTGAACGCGCGTTACACGTTTCAACCCTTGTGGGTTTCTGATAAGAGTCATTACGCCTTTCACAACTATGTGGAATCTAATGATCAAACTCCAACCAATGGTTTCGTTTTAACTGTTGTCACATACATTTGCCGCGATGTGGTTCGAAATCAACCAATATACTACGTATGTACATGCATCTATCCGACGAGCTAGAGTGATTGACAGCAAAGAAAAACAGAACCGTTGATTGGAAGTCGAAGGTTTGTGAGGTCTTCAATTATTGAAATCTTCAGACCTCATTTTTACGAAATAATTATTAGAGAGATTTACTCAACTTGCGTTTACATCAGACCGAAATTTGAGATTTACAAAAAAATCAAGGAGAATTTGTTTCTCTTCAGTTCATTTCCTGCCTGTTGTTTAAGCCTCGTTTTTACTAGCGACGGAAGCACAAGTGCAATCATAAGTAGCTTATGCAAAGTGAAAACGAACCTCGATATACACCTTATTCCAAAGTGGCCGCCATTTAGATATTCTTTTGTTTTTTATTGAAATTAGACCTTGATGCCTCCTCGTTCACGAAAAATATTCTTTTGAATTTTCAGCTCAAGAACGAGGCATCAAGGGCCAATTTGAATAAAAACAAAAGAATATTGAAATGGCGGCCATTTTGGAATAAGGTCTATAAGCATCAAAATCAACCACGGCCTTGTTGAATTGTTCAGACGCGGGGAATCTGGAACGAGTGCTTCAATAGGCCATTTCCGAGTTCACGTCTGCCTGTTCAAAGCGAGTGTAAGTGCGAAGTCTTTGTGATGGTAATTAGTTCTACTTTACATATGAATGAAAACTAATTTTCATAAGAAAAAACTTCGCACTTAGACTCGCTTTGAAGAGGAGGCAGACATGAACTCGGAAATGGCCTATTAGCCTGACACGGTCAGACGTAGCAGATTTCCTTGTGCTTAAGCTGTGTTTCGTTTTCACACAACGCAAGCGAACGCAAACATAAGCGCGAGCTGAAGGAAAAGGAGACATTTTGATGCATGCGCTTGTGCGCGTGATTACTCTTGCGTCAACCAACAGTCAACCCCTTTTTCAAGGCGAAATAAGCGCTCTTATGCTTTGCGCTTGGGCCGCTTGTGAAAACCAGCTTTTTAAAGATATTTGGCAACTTCTCACCAAGAGACAGATTAGTTAAGGTAATACAATTTTTTATAAGAAACGGCAACATGCCGTTCGCCAAATCTCTCTAGTTCATCAAAGTTCCCTCATTTTGCATCCAGACAAGTCCTTTGTCAGTTAAAAAAATTTGGTTGACACATGACCAGAAGTAAAATTGAAGCAAAAACACCGTTAGAACCTGACAAACTCGAAATTTAATAGTACTCGGTAGGGCGCACTCACCTCGCCGCAGCTGTCTTACGAAAAACTCTCCATAATCCTTTGGAAGACCACAAGAAGGAGGGGTGCTCTTGGCACATTTCTTGTGGAACTTCATCCTGCCAAACAAAGCATCGATGTATAAACAATAGCACACTTGCTAACGTAAAACTACTTCCTTCCAGAAATGCCAGTAATTAGATGCACCCCAATTTTGATATCCAACACAGTGTGTCACCTTACGTCTAATGCACCAGTCAAAGTAAACCCCGACACTCCCCTCCCCCCAACCCCGGGATATCCATCAATCAATCAATCAACTTTACTAAAACAGGGTACATGACTCAGCAAGCTGGTTTTTAGACATGCCGTGTAAGAATTACAAGACATAAATGATAAAATTTACAAGAATTACAACACTGAAATAAATGTTAAAACGACTAATAAACTGCGTATAACTTAGCGCTAAAAAATTACATAAGGTGAAGGAAATTTAAGCAATAGTAGTAACTAGGAGTAATCAAAGATTAATAAGTGCGTTCGAAGTTCAATTAATTTAGCTAAAATCATACAAAAAACATAGGAGGAAATTAGTTGAGACATTAAATGAGAAAGACGAAGTATTTAAACAGCAACCATTCATCCGTGCCAGAGACAGCACAAAGATATTGTAAATATGCAACAATCTGATGATGATTATGTAGATTTATTGAATATGGTACAAAGGCACACTCGTTGCAGTACAAATTATTGTCTTTGAAAAAAACAGAATGAATCAGATCTCAGGTGTAGGTTTCATTTTCCACTTCAACCTTGCACCAGTACAAAGCTAGAATTTGAACCTATTCATACAAAAGATGGAAATGCCAAATACAAGGCAAAAATAGTAACAAATCGATGTGACGTCATAACTGCCCACCCGATAGAAAGCCCAAAAAACCCTCAGAGCTTTCCCTAGCGTTCACAGGAGACCCACGAAATTAGGAAGCCTTCTCCTTCGTCGAACGCAATTAGTAACAATCATAATTTACTACATAATAACACGAAACAAGCCATGTAAAAATGTGCCCTAGCAATGTAAAATGTGTCCTAGGATATCGCACGTTTAAAGCTTGCAAGATACCTTATCTCGCGTATTTTATTTGACCAATGCACCTCCATAAGAGAAAGAACGTTTAAGAAATTCGTTTTAGGTAGTTGTAATTGTAGGTCATAGTTCGAACCCCTCAAGTTATAATTGTGAACTTCAGAGGTTCTATGAAAATGCTCCTGAAGATACGTCGGACAATTATTGTAAACATCGTAATTGACTAGTGCCTTTTCTCTCTTTCTTGTAAGTTAGACCACTCTAGAGAATGTAGCACTGCTGATGATCGAATAGAGTAATCCGCCCTAGTAATAATCCAAGCTGCTCTATTTTGTAACTCTTGTCATTTGTCAGCACGTGTTTTGGAGCAGCCACTCCATACAACAATCAAAGGTTGTACACGTGATTGTCAGTTGGTTTTCCAGCTAAATACAACATTAGCAAGCCATTCGACACTTTAAATGAAATATGTTTGATCTGATCATCCCAGGTTAGCATTTCATCAACATGAACCCCCCAAAACTTAGTAGAAGGTTTATGTTCAATAGAGGTTTTGCACGGCAGCCATGTTGCATGGCAGGTACAATGAAAATGTCTTGCATTAGAAAGAACATTTGTTCCCATAGGAAAAAGAATCTATTGTTCCTGCCATTCAACATGGCTGCCGTGCAAAACCTCTATTGGCCAATCATCCATCTTTAAATTCACGAATTTAGCTTCTGTCAAGTTTTGCCGTGAACAAATAGTCATATAACTAGTTTTGGAGGTATTGCAACTTAATTGGTTTGTGTTAAGCCAATCATGTACTGCAGCTAAATCACTGTTTAAGGAACATTCAATTGTGGATATATCTTCATGAGCCATAGTTATATACGTATCATCGGCAAACATACCAGGTGTTGTATGTTGTAGATATTTTTGGAAATCGTATACATAAATTATAAACAAAAATGGCCCAAGTATAGAACCCTGGGGAATGCCACATGATACATACATGTACTGTTCTGTGGATAAGACTCCATTTACGTACATGTAAGATCTTTGTGTTCTATCAATCAACTATGATTTAAGCAACTGAAGAGCATTGCCATTGACACCGTAACAAGAGCGTTTACGTCGTAAGACGTTATGGTCTACAATGTCAAAGGCTTTCTTGAAATCTATGAAGACACTACCATTAAGTTTACCAGCATCCATGTTGGTATGCCAAAGGTTTACTGTACTTATCAAAGCTGTACCAGTTGAATAATTTGGTCTAAATCCAGATTGAGAGTCTGTCAAAAGTTTACCTGCTTGGAAATACTTTAACAGCTGTGTATGCATGACCCTTTCTATAATTTTTGACATGGCAGGTAGAATAGAAATCGGTTCATAGTAGTTTGGAATATTTCTTTCATCGGACTTAAAAATAAGATGTACTTTTGCCTTTTTCCAATCATCAGGAAATATTCAAGTTTCTAACACTTGATTTATAATATCACATATAGAATTTGAGATGTAAAGACTACCAAGCTTTAAAAGTCCACTCCGCAACTTACCGAGGGTTTGAGTTTAGTGATCAGGCTGTGTATGTACCCTTCACTTTAATTTGGGCGTATTATGTTTATGAATAGCATAGATAAGACTGTGGTCAGAAATACCATCATGTAAGACCCCATGATTTATTATGATATTTGGTTTGTTGGTAAAATTAATATGTGATCAATTGGTTTTCTAGTAGTAGTAGTGATTCTCGTTGGTTGATCTATCAATTGAATATATTGGTACGTTTCAGTAATAAACTTCAAGTGTTCAACATTGTGGTCAGGCGTTTGCGGTAATAGATTGCAGTTATTGTCACCTACAATCATACTCTCCTTATCTTCTTCATCAAGTTTTAGCAGGTAGTATTCAAATTTGTCAAAAATTTCAATCTTCGAGGCTGGAGGTCTATATCAAGTTGTCAGCAAGAATGGCCTAGACTTTCAACCATCAAAATTTCTAAATCTTCGTGAGAGGAAAGGTCTTGTCTGTTTATATAATTCAAGGATTGTCTAATGTGCAAAGCTACACCACCACCATTTCTATTCCTATCGCGGTGGAGAATATTGTATCCCTCAAATGTTGCCCCTGGGGATGGCGCATTTTCTCACATTTTCACCCCAATTCTGCCCGGCATGGTGGGACATTTCCAGCTTTTGTACCCCATCCAAGATTACCGGTAATCCCCACCTATATCCCAGGACGGGAGGGAGGGGATCAGGGTTTACTTTGACTGGTGCATAAGCATTAATTTTGCAACCTCTTTCCACAATAAAGGACAAGTTCATAGTGGCGTTACAATAATTATAATCATAAACAGAGAAGAGCAAGTGGTCTGTGATGCAAATGGAAATCTGTGCACATCTGATTACAAGCATTTTGGATATACCGTTATCTGTGAAAACTAACTGCGTGCAGATGTAACTTTTGCAGGTTTTGTGAAAGACAGCAAAAGGAGCTACCAA
>NC_090879.1:52432798-52445298 GCF_036669935.1 Montipora foliosa
GGTGAATCCGCATAATTCCGTAAAATCCACATCCTCCGCATTATAACGATATTTTCCACATAAAACAGAAGAAATGCCTGATATTAGTGATAAAGCAGCTGCTTACCATTCGCACAAACATAAAAGCCAAAGAGATAGACTATTTTGAAATGCATATTTTCCTGAACATTGAAGAAAACACGCCATTTTGTGCGCAAGATGAAAGTTCGTAAGCAGTTTCCACGCCTTTTTCGGCAATGAGTCTGGACTCTAGTTAAACTGTTTTCAAAACATACAGTACCAGGTAGGCTCAACTTTTTTTTAAAAAGATGCAACAAGATATGAAAATTTAGGGACAATCATTGTGATGAAGTTGTACAAAACAGGAGCCTGCAATACTTATGCACATTGTATAAAAAACCGCAGCGCTGAAAATGGTGAATGACTGAGGGAATGGATCATGGTTCAACCAGATTATAATTTTGCTCCATATCTCCAAATTGAAACAAAATTCATGATGAGAAACAAGCTATTTTTTTATTACTTTATTTATTTTAGCAAACGTTTTGGCTAAATGCCAATTGCTAACCCTTTTACTTGAACAGTGAAAGCTGGTCACGACACCTCCAGATATCTTAATCGCAAGGGGAAAAAATTCAGTAGCAAATGCAACAGTGTATTGGTTGGAGTTTCATGTCCTGATTTACCATAAGCATGCAAATACATTGGACGGCCTTTGAATTATTAGTTCTATAAACTGTTTAAATTTTTGCATAATCCGGTGTAATTTCTGCATAATCAATGCATGTTTACGCATAATATGGCAAAAATTCCCACATGATCTTTAATTTTTTTTTTCCGCATCCCATCAGAAACCCAAAAGAAAGAACACAACCTAGCCCCTTTCAATCTTTCTGAGAACAACTTAGTAATACCAATTCTCACATCTCAGCCTTGCATGTAATAATTCTCCATGCCCCATACCCAGTCCTCACAGGAACACTTCCCAAATAATGTTGTATCATACCTAGATTGACCTCATCAGAAACGCTCCTCTTCAAAGGTGAAGAAAGACTCTCAGTACGCAATATGTAATGTGATGGCAAAGGGCTGTGCTGCCTGAGACTGGAAGTGTCGGTATCACTAGCAGACAAAGTTGACAGCCTGGATCCCTCAGTATCAACATCAGAGCTTGGTGATGACAAAGGAATGTCACTGTCAAAGGTAGACGAGGACCGTGAAGATCGCTCTGACAGGGAGGTGGACACAGTTTTCTCTCGTGTTTTTCCAGTGTCCCATGAATCCCAATATATGTCGGACGTGCTATCTTTGTGACCTTGCTTTTGGCGTTCTTTGAAAACACAAAAAGCATTTTAATAAAGAGAAGGAAGGATCTTCTTCATGATGTGTGACTATCAGCCTTCATCTCATAAAAATATATATTTAATAAACATCAAAACAATGACAAACCAAAAAATAACAACCAACCAACAATTTTTCCCTTGGCAGTATCTGGTTCAACACTGGCATTTTCTGTGACATAAGCAGTGGATTACAAGCATTGGGCGAAAAAAAAAAAATTCCTCCTGTAAATTACATGTACCGTACTTTAGCCAGTTGCACAAAGTATTGTGAGTTATGAGGAAATTTTCACCAGATGAAACCAGCACCACCTTTTACGACACAGAAAGTTGGTGAAATACCAGAATTAAAGTTTAACCCATTTCTTCCTGAGAGTGATTCTTACAGATTTTATCCTGTCTAATGTCAGATAAGTTTACTCATCAATGGTGACCGCTTTACGGGTGAATGGGTTACAGCGGTTACCAGTCACACGCACCCCTCAACAACTTTTTTTCATTTTTCAAAACTAAATTTGAGTGGATGCCAATCAAATATTTCCATGACAATAGTCCTGCTCACTTGGTAGCAGTCAAATTTGTCATGGAATTGTCTGATTGATGTCCACCCAAATTTACAGCACTGTGTAGTTTCAAAATGTGAAAAAAGTCGTTAAGGGGCACATATAACTGGTAAACAATGTAATGAATGTTGAATCTGGTCTCTAATCTCAAAGAGTTTCGTAAAATGTCTCGTCCGAAAACAAAAACATAAAACAAGAGCAGAGCATGAAGAAAATGAGACATAATTTTTATTATCAAGGAAAAGACAGGCTACTGATTCTCAATTTACACTCTCTTTGTGACCAGAGCTATTTTTTATTGGAATACTGAATCAAATGTCATCAAAGTGTTTGCTGTTACAAAATAGGAAGACTTGGCAAAACATAGAGGACCAAAGAATAGAAACAGAAATGGCCAGCATTATGTAGCACCCAGAATTTCAGTCAATTGCCTTGACGTTTTCAATTGGTGTTCTTGAAACTGTGTATTGTGCTTTTCCACCACAGCAAGGATTGAAAGCCACAGTAGGAAATGAGTATGTTGACTTTTCTTGCTGTGACATTGTTTATTTTTAAATAAGAATGACTACAGATTGGTACCAGTTTTCACCACTTTTGTCTCTCTTTTACAGAAACTAATCATTTTGGTTAACATTACCAAAGCTGTAAAATAGGAAGGTAAACAACTTTTTTTTTTGGTACTGCATTTTGCATTTGTATGTTATACTAAAGTATGTTTAGATCAGATCTTATTTTAATTCCTCTCTTCATAAAACATAATTTTTATATATGTGTACGCCTGAAATTCAATATTTCCTTTTGTTAAGTTTTATTGTGGTTGCTGGTTAAACAACCTCCTTCCCTTGCATATAATGATGTATCTCTTATCATTCCAAAAGCTCATCTTTCTCTTTAGACATCCTTTTTCCATGTGTTGTGGAAAATTATACAAGCACCAGCTATGTAAGCTGCTGCGCATGTTTTCACATGTCCACAAATGACCTTAACACTGACATCATCAACACCAGGGACTTAGTTTGATGCTACTCCAGTTTGAAGAATTTTAAATGTAGCAGTAACTTAAAAGGTGGCAATTCAAAGATTACATTTAAAATTTTCCAAACCAGAGAAGCATCAAGTCCTGTCTGATACTCCTTAACGAGATTAGATCTGCAGACGTGCTCTAATTGCTTGCCCACAATTTCATTTTACTGAAGGTGGAATTAAGAATGGTTGAAAAGTGGTAAATTGTGGTTTCCCTAGGTCTTTTGCGATATCTACCTGTGTAAGCCTGGAGATGCTTCAGTGCCGCTATCAATCTCCGACTTTCTTCCCTTCCATCTGCATAGTTCTCCAACACAGCCCTCAGTTTCTCATCAGAAAGGGACAACAGGTCTTCTACAGTATTGCATTTTTCTTCTAAATTCTGTCCAGGATTGAAATAGGCCAAAAAATATTTACAATAGGTTGATAAAAAAATAGAACAAATCTCTCCCAAATTTGATTCAGTAAAGGCAAATCAGATGTGTTGCTCAGTTAAGGGAACAACAGACTTTGACAAAGGCAGTCCTAAGTTAAAGTACCTCTACCAGACACATAAACTGCCAGGGTCTGAAAATACTGAAGAAAGGTGTTGCATTCGTATCATCAAACGGTCAGACTCTGTAGTCCCTCTGGAGAAGGCCCTGTAAATATCTGTTCATAAAAACCCTACGACATCTTGTCCTCCCTTAAACTTTGATTACTATCTTTAACCCCCTGGTCCAGCCACACTTCAACTACTGCTCCAAAATAAACAAGAAAACCTTTATTTCCCGAACCATTAAACAGGATATAATTACATCTGATGAATTAAAAAAGAGAAAGGGCTGGATAACTAGAATAACTACAAAGTTAAAAAGATAGGTTGCCAGTTTCGTACATATGTATTTATTTAATACAAATTTAGGTCGGCATACACACATACACACAAACAAACAAACAAACAGAACACAAAGCACAAAATAAACACTAAGGGATAGTCACTTTACTTCAAAAATAGGAGAATTTTAGTAGCAGCAGCTCCAGCAGTTGTTTGGGGCAATTGTAACCAAACTCTTGCTACTAAGCTTCAAAAGTTACAAAATCAACTGACGAGGGTCCTAACCTTCTCTAGCTATGGCGCTGATGCCAATATTGTTTCCAACACAAATTCCATAAAGCTGTCATGGTCTACAAATAATTAAATAACCTTGCTCCAGACTACATGTAAATGGAGCACTGTTCTCTGACCGTGACAATATATAGCCAACTATTCTTTGAGAGACACCACCGGCAAACTGGCCATTCCAAAACCATCAGTCACATATCCGTGTGAATCTACAGTATGTGACGGTACAGCCCCTAGCCCAATACCATCCATGAAATATAAGTATAAGAAATTGTTTGAACGCAAACTCATACATTTTATGATTTAGGGGCACATGGGATGTTTTGAAAATTTCATAATGGCATGAGCAGTAGGCTGTATACATTATATACTGAACAAAAATACTAAATTGTTGAGTTTCCATAGCGACTTCTGTATTGCATTGTTCTATAACCGCGTCTGCACTCTATAACCTATTTATGCATTTGCCATTAACCAATCACAAAAGCAATATTCTGCTGAGTATATAATACATAATATAATTTATATTACATACATGTACTATAATTTATATATTATAAATCATATATATTACAGGTAATTTTTAAATCAGGTTAATTGAAATTTATTCAAGCTAAGAAAATTATTTCAGAGGCTTAGTGGCTAATCTTGTAGAAATAAGTGAGAATTTTAATGAATTAACTGCTGGGAGAGGAAGTCTTTTGTACAAGGAAATACATGTAACATGATGCCCTGCGGAGCAGAACCTTGGTCGAATGTCTAACATGTTAAACTAAATACCCTCACTACCTTCACCATTGAAACCAGTGGTTCAAGAAGAGTCGGGTGCAAACAGGGACTTTCAAGGGGTTGACATGTGATTGTCTTATGACACCCACCATGGGAAAAAAACCTTTAAATTGGACAATCACAAATTCATCAAATGTTGAAGGTCTAGTGAATTAAGAAATATATTACTGTATATTTTATTTTGCTTTTTACCTTGATTGCTTCTTCATTGATTCCCACTACTTGCAGCCATTGTTCTAGTTTCGGATAATAACGCAGTTTTTCACAATGGTTCCAATCTTCTGTACATTTCTGCTTGGTTACCAGCTGCCTTGAAAACAGCTTAACCAATTTTCCCTGAGTAATAAAGCAAATAGAAGAATTCGGTGCACTGGAATTATATTTGACATAACCCACAACTCTTATCAAACGTACAGATTGAAGGTTGAAATGTTACTTCGAGATCGATGATTGTCTGAAGAAAATTGTTCGCGGTTACGATATTGAATGCAACGGCACAACAGCTTTTAACTAATAATCGAAAATGAGCACGAGAAATGAAATCTCTGTCATTTTGTTGAGATATGTTTCTTTTCCTTTTAAACGCAAACTTTAGGCGGTTTTCGGACAAATTTACGAGGAGAAAGAGTTATTTCCAAATTTACATGTATCGATCTTCTAGCTGATAACGTAAACAAAAGTGCGACCGCGTACGATCACTATTACAAATTAAAATGGTTCGTGTCACATCGCATTGAACGTAAAACATGACATGCACCACTTAAAAAAATAAAGCGAAAAAAACCGAAAAGCGATCTTACACAAGTTTACTAAAGAAAGTGAAGGAAGTAGTTTCGAAAGTACTCGCGTTTTGTTACGTTTTAAATTAATCGGGCATCAATATTTATAAATATTCGGAAAATCAGTCGCTCGACCGCTGAACATTTCAAGACTTACTAGCTCAACGAGAACTTCAGCTTAAGTGTTGGAAATGCTTACTTAACAAGATATAATTCAAGCTTACCTCCAGAGTCCGAATCTCCTGTTGGATTAAGTCGCTGTTCGTTGAAAATTGAGTACGCAGGCTATTTAAGCTCGAAGCGTTTATATCGATCATCCCTTGAACCATTTGTATCTGTTCGAGGACCTTCGAAACTGCTAATCCATTTGACGACATCTTCAGCGTTTGGAGTCGTTTAATTGCCCGAAGCTTATGTTTGCAGGTAGAAAGCAAATAACATACAATTAGTAAGCAGCTTACAACGACGGTTGGCCACAAAAAGAGCCATTTCCCCTCGGAAAACAATACTTGTCTTCCTTAGTCCGTAAACTCCTTTGCGGGAATCCAACCGAAGGTCAAGTTAAAACTGGGCCCCAGGCACGTGACAAGCAAGTCAGCTCTCCGCAACCAACGTCCTCCTTCTGCTCTCCTAAAACGGCATGTACTAAATCCACGAACAACGGAAAGATCCGGAACACCCTGGAAGTAACCCAAAAACCCTCAATTTGGCTAACCCTAGTCCCAAAAACCAACTTAAGGCCTAGCTAGGCCTAGGGTTAGACAAACTGAGGGTTTTGGGTTACTGCCAGGATGTTCCGGAGTGTTCCGGTGTTCCGGGGTGTTCCGGTGTTCCGATTTCCTGGTTTTAGTAAATGCCTTTTAATAGTTTAATCATTTTTTGCTCCCATTTGATGTGCTGGACGCGGACGCCAAATTTCAACTGAACTGAACTGCACTGTCATTGTAAATCTCTAAACTGGCATTTTAAAAGCAATTTGACGATTTTCTGTTCAGTTTATAGATTTGTGTAAGGGATTAAGAAAACTGTTAACGCTAATTGCCGCGAGTGGATAACAATGAACTGAAAATCTGTTCCTGTGTCCAAACGCCGATTACAATAGGCAAACAAACTGGCAATTGCCGACTTCCGTGCGAGCCTCACTGCTCGGGACTGGAGCAAACGAATTTCAAACGCAATCCTTTGGACAAAAGAACTTCGGCAAAATTCGTCAAAATCAAACTAATTTTTTTCAGCACACCAATGAAGCGGACGCTTCAAAAATTATTCACCTTCCAGTTTCGTTGGAACCTCAGCTCCTCAAATGATCCTGGGATGAAACAATTTTTTTGAAGCACATGTCAAAACAGTATTCCAGTACCACGAGTCTTCGATTTAATACAGATAAACGCCGATGAAAAAGATCAATTAAAACCTCGATATTTTTCCATCGTGCATAAAAATTAAGATGCACAGAAAAAGGTAAGACTTAAATATATCATTTGCTACGCATATATTTGCCTGATTAGGAATTAGAAAATTGACAACAGTTTTTGTCAGGTCCACTGGCGTCACATGAGTTTGAAACTCAAGTGGATAAACGCGCAAAATAATTACCTTTTTGCCAAAAATCTTAAAGAACATAAATTTCTACCAATAAGAACGATAGGATTTTGGCAGTTATAGCAAAAAAGGAAAATGGTATTTTACTTATGTATAATGGACAATACGTCATGCAATAGTTCGTTAAAAGCCTTCTTAAATAGTCCTTAAATAAACCCAATTACGTCTACGTATTCTTGAGGAAATTCAACTGGAAATTGAAGGAAAAAACGTGCAAAACGGCACAATGGACCCAAGTTCAAATGCTAATGACACGAAAAGGCGAGTGTGCGTGACGTTCTCCTCGTTAGGAGGGATTGGGCCTAATTGGTTCGCTATTGTTTCACAAGAAACTGCCCATTAACGGAATATTAGGAGATGTTGACCCTTTTGTTGTCTGTCTGCTTGAGGGCCTAACCAATTTGAATTAATTGATGAGTCAGTTTTTTGCTAAAAACACTTACACTACTTTACACTGCGGTTATGATTACTTGAATCACGTGTAGTCCTTTTAAACACTTGGGATTTCGTGTGTTTTGACTGTGTCATGTATGTCTTTTAAAATCGATTGTACGTGACGACGTAAATGTTAGGCCCACAAGTGTGATAGGGAAATTGTGAGTGTGTGTTGTAGCCATCTTGATATTTGTGTGGAGTGAGAATAGACTCTTGTACACTAGCATTTTTTCGAGTATTTTAGTGAGGCAAAAGCATTAAGCACTATTCGAGCATTTTCGTGGCCCCCTCCCAAATTTTCGTTTTCAGAGAAAATGAAAGTTTTACGACAAAACCAACAAGAACAATCCTTAGAAGATCACATCCAAACATCACTTATGTTGCAATACAACAACAAAGACTAACTTTCCCTCACTTAACTATTAAGTACCATATATTGTTAACTTACCATATTACATTTGTATTATACATATACCTTTTTGTGACGCTGAGCATTCATTTGTTTTAATAATGTTGAAATTAATAACATTCAAATTTCACTGACAGCCTTATCAGCCTACATGTACGTATACTGAGAATTTTGGTAACTTTCTGGGGGGAAACCAACCATTTTAGTAGGGAAGATAGAGCATTAACTTAAATTAAAATGGAGCATTTTAGTGGCAAAGTAAAAGCATAAGACTAAGTGAGAATCGACGAACTCGAAGTTGTAATCTTAGGAAAAGCGAATCTAAGAAGCCTGAAAAAAGACATTCGATTTCAGAGAAAATTCCGAGTTGTAAAAGACCATAATTTTTCATATACGTCGACGCACAAAACAGCACTTGTTATGCATAATATAAATACGTAAAATGTATTTACGCTATGCCGTAATACCATAAATAAATTGGTCTTTTCCAATTGCAACGTCTTCACCAAGGTACGGTCATTTCTGAGGTGGGAAGACGATTGAGAAGAAAATTTGAATGATCAAGCCGCGTGATGAAGTCTCCCACGATCCACGCATGTGCACCACCAGGTTAGCGAGTGAGTGACAGTCAAGAAAATCTTTTTGTGATTACAAAACGCTCATTACTCAAGTCGTATTGAATGTCACACACAGTGGGGATAAAAAGTCCGATATAACGACGTAGAATGACGTCTAACGGCAGAAGGCTACGTCAGGCTGGCCAAGCCTCACTCAAGCGCTCTGGTATTAAGCAGATCACAAAAATTGCTGGTTTTTATATGAAAGGGAAGAATTACGCGTTTCTAGAGCAGAAACTCTCACGGAGCAGAGTTTGAGTCTTGGAATCCAAATTGGAACTCATTGGTGAGGGGCGAGCGCTTTCATCATTGAACTACCTCTTCGTTTTTAACTTTTTTTTTCATAAGTAGAGGATATTACATGGCCGCCCGGGGATACGAATTTTATCCTAGAGATGTTATCAGCACGAGATGATAAAATTCGTGTCCCCAAGCGGCCATGTAATGTTTTGTTTTTTAATATAGATATTGATGAAATGGCCACCAACCGCTAAAACGAGCATGCTGTGTTACATGACTTATTAAAACTAGGCACGAATTGCGTACATGTGGGTAGTGCAGTGACTGATAACAGGAGCCCATAGCCTCCTGCTGGTAATTATTTTTGCAAATTTAATTTCATTTTACTGTTTCTTGTATTATCCAATATTGTTGTCGCTTTTGTGTTCCGATTACAAAACATTTGATGTTTTCACTTACGTAAGCTCTATCCGATAGGGTTGGTACCTGGATGGTAGACCATTGGGAAATCTTCCTAACGAAGACATCTCATCTTTTTTTCTCTTTGATTGATTTTTTTTTTTTTTTGGTTGTTACAGGCTTTTCTGTAATCTTCTTTTCATGTTTTTCATAAACTGAGCGATTGAGTTCCCAAACAGTGCCGTTACTAAGCAGGTGTTGACACACAAAGCCTGTCAGGCCAGATTACCCCGTTTCTACTTTTTTTTTTTTCTCACGATTTATTTTGTTGTCCAATGATGCTGTCGTTTTCGCGTTAGCATTGACATAACTAGGCTCTATTTCCAACTGTTTTGGGAATGCGAACGACTGGATCACTGGTCCGTGACGTTTGCCCGTGACGTCCACCCGTCGCAATTGTATTTTATATTCAGCCTGTTGTGTTTTGTACTTGGCAGGCAGGCGATTCTCTGATTGGTGGAAAATACAATTGGCTGGACCAGTGATGTGGTGCTGCCGTGGTGTGCACGGAGGAACGAGGGCGCAGAAAACGACTGGTCAATCGAGCCCATTACATAACCGATTACGTATAAATTGATGCAATGGTATCCACTAAACGAAAGCCCATTCGGGTGGAGTAAGCACTTAGATGGGAGACCACCGCAAAGTCCCCCTGACGAAGAAATGTAATCTTTAATTTATTATCATTATCATTATCATTGTATAATTTACTTAATTTCTTTTTTGTGTTTAGTTGTTAAAGGTTTTTTTCCGAATCTTCTTTTAACTTTTTTGATGAACGGTGACGAGTCCCTAAAGAGTGCGGTTACTAAGCGGGTGTTGACTCACGGACTTCACAGGCTCTCTTTCACGATTCATGTTGTTGCCTAGTCGCGTTAGCACTCACATAACCAATAAGGTTATTTGATGCAAGTTTCCACTGAAGTTAAGCCCATTCGGGTGGAGGTAGTACTTGGATGGGATCCGAAATAATTAATGTCCATAAAAGAAAAAAACAAAGCAAACATGACAATACCTAATTATCAAGGCCTAACCGGAATAGCAATGATTTTTTTGTCCTCCGCCACTTTAGTCCGGGTATATGAAAGTCTAGCCGGTATTCTCCATTCTTTGATTGCACATGACCTCACTTGACGTGACGGCCATCTTGGTGGAGAAAACAATAACGAAAAAGCCTGTGGGAATTTGACTCCATTATTATGCAAAACGTGAGCCACATTTTCTATTGCTTTGGCACCAAAAAGCCGTCTTATAATGTGCAATCAAGGAGTTCCATAGGAGCTAAGAATATTGTATTTTGCAAGATGCAAGGAATGTCGTGACGGCTTCAGGCTTGTGAAATTGAGAGCCGCGGAAAACCTGGACAACACATCGCATTGAGGTCCAAAAGACGTGCCAACATTATGCTTGATTGACAAAATTCCATTACTCAGTCCCCATCAGCGTCAGAAAAGTGTCTATTTTTAATTCCAACTTTTCCGGGAAAATAAACAATAGGCCAAACGTTACACCTAGTTCAAGTCTCTTGGAGTTACGAATCTTTGTGTACTGTATTTGCATTACAATTTAACATTCACATTCAAATGATATGGGAATATCTGGAGAAAAAAAAAACGTTTTATTCCCAAAGGGTTTTAATTGGGTTCAACATTGAGTTAGCCAATTTGGTGGTCTATAGAGTATTTTCAAATGACGTTACGGCGGCCATGTTGGAGGAGCGAAATATTCTTTTGGCAATTGAAATCTATTCTTATGAAAATTCTTCCTTTTGTGTTAGTATGCAAATATGGCTGCTGGTCACATGAGCGAAAACACCCGATTGTCTATTTTCGCGCAAAACGTGGTTAAAAATAGACACTTGGGACTATGCCAATAGGTGGTTTGCAAGCAAAATCTAGAGACACAGATATTAAAGAAGCTAATGAGAGATCTTTTGTTTTCGTCCACCAACATGGCGGCAATGACGTAACGTGAAAACCACCTCAGTTTGGGTAAATCCTACTACTTTGTGATGGACTCTTGTGATTGATAATTTCTAACAAATTCTGAAAACCTTTGACATCTCCAAAATCTCTTTGTTTGTTAACGGAAGGCAGGAAATCATAAAGAGAATGTTCACTTCCGAGAAAAAATATCGTAATCGATATAAATAAATGATGCAGACACTTCTTGTATCTGTGTAATCATAGTTAGTTTAGCTCTGCTAACTATGGTGTAATTATGGACGAGACGGGTGATAAGAAGTTAGACTGACAAATCTCCCGAAAGCTGTCGTTCATTGATATATTTTAAAGAACTGAACCACAGTCAGAAATGAGAACGTTATGGTATTTAAACGGAGCGTTTACACTATTCTCGGATACAAAACATGGGCAGAAATTAGTTTTCGTTCAGATATTGCGTGGGCAAAATGCGGCAGTTCGTCGGTTTTAAGATGTAGGAAAAAGTTGATTGTGTCACTAGGTGTCTCGTCATCAAAATAGAAAACTCCAGACAGGTGTAGTAAGCAAATTTAATAGACCCTCTCTCCCTTAAATATTTCGAAGATGACTCATTCTTCTATTTCGAAAGCTTTGCTATGAGTGCATTGTATTTTCAGACATCCTATTTCAAGGTCAATGGTGAAAGAGCTGAATTTATTATTTTTTCGCTTTAGAAACCTTATCTAGATGCAAACCTGATAATTTCAGAATTTTTCATCGTCGTTCTGACATTTAGAGTGATTTCTAAGCGGATTAATAAAAAAAACTTGCACGCTAAATATAGTAACAAGATAAGTGCATGAACGATGTCTTAAACCGTGCACACGCGCATTGTACCTTAAAATATAACCACTAAGCAACCGGAAAACAGCTCTCGCTTTGTTGCTATAATAATATTATAATAAAATTTGGAAACTGATCGATGCGAAAAGATTCCTCATTAGTAAATTGTATTGCGGATCATGGCATTCGGCCAGCTTCTTGATATCCGTTACAGTCTTTCCTATTTTCTGTCGATGGACCATTTTCTTCCATTTTTTTTTATTTTTTCCGCATGACATCTATTCAAAATTATTTTGGAAGTAATACTTGAAAGCAATGAGCCAATATAGAGTATCACTGTACCCCGACTAAATTTTCGAAACTACTAAAATACT
>NC_090879.1:52460298-52467798 GCF_036669935.1 Montipora foliosa
GAACTAAATGCAAATTTAATTTAATTCAATGACAAAGTACGATTTGCACGATTTGCACGAGATGCACGAGTGATTGGCATGGAAACGCCTTTACGCTATCGTTGATTGGTTATACTTCCACATGTGAAATAGCTGTACGCCATTCTAATTGGCTGAATAGGCCTTTTTCACATGTGAAAATAAAGCGTATAGATTTGTACAAATGAGCTTTATGGAATAAAATTCTCATGTTATGCGTAATAAATATGACCACTGTGACAGTTTTGTTGCCAACGAAGGTCGGATACAAATTTTGTCTTTTAAAAGACTTAACCATGGTCCGTTCCATAAAACCGTTACTTCGTCTCCTTCATGTCAGCATTCAAATGGTCAAACTGAATAAAACAATTTCCAAGAGAATAGTCACCATGCAGGTGACTCTGCAGGGAAAAAACCGTGAAGAAGATTTAAATAATTTAGTTGAATTTCTTTCAATGTATCATTATGCCATGTTCGTTTTTCCATTAGACGTCCTTTAATTAGGAGATTATGACTCAGCTAATCTACTGAATAAATCTTCCCATGCAACGGTTGAAAAATGATTGAGGTTACTTACGAGTGATTGCGTTGTGTTTCTTGCGTGAAGGTTCAGTTAACTCGTCTTACCATGGCAAATCTTCAGTTTTATCTTTTTGCGCTGTTTGTGGCCTACGCAGAAAGTAGTTACGTATTTTCCAACACGATTTCTTTCGAAGGAGGAATCTACAACACTTCGTACAATTTTAACGCGTCTTCTGACACTTTCGAGTTTTTGGTAGGAGTTCGTGCGACAGGTTGGGTGGGATTCGGGTTTGCTCGGAATGCTCCATCCGGAATGATGAATTATGATGTGGCTGTTGGTGGGGTATTAAACGGAGCTGGTTACCTTAAGGTGAGTAGAAAAAGTTTGTTTAGTGCTAGGAATTACTATTAAAAAAAGTTTCGTAAATATTTCGAGTTTATCACTTTGTTATTTTCAATTGCTTAATTTCTTTTTCTTGTTGAAATTACTTAAACTAACACGCGGTCGTTCTTTTTTTATCATGAGGACACGTTGCTTCTTTTTTGTTATATTTTATTTTATTGTCAAAAACATGGTGGCAAATAAAGAAATGAATAAATATATCGGCACTTCATGCAGGTTACAATTATGAAGAGTTCGCAATTATACAGCTCCATGATCATAGCTTGATAGGTTAGTTGATACAAATACTAATTGTTGGTAGATGCCTTTGGCAACCACCGTCTCAAGTGCTTACTTCATTGCGACCGATGATCAATTTAAATCTTACAAGTCTCCTCTCTCCTTTTTCTGCTTTTCTTTGCGCTTGCACAAAGTATGCGAAACTGTCGTCTTCAGAAGTGTCGTTTAGCAACAAACTTAGTTTCTACAGTCAACAACACTGTTTAGAGATAGCACGCGTGTATAGTGAGAATGGAAAACGGGAAATAGCAGGCATTTGTGCCTTTCATAAAAACAATGCAAATCAGTATTTTACTCTCTATGATTGCTCTACTTTTCACTTTTTCGATACTCCTGGCTACGAATTCAACTGAAATCAAAAGCGAAATTTACCAACGAATCTTCGTGTTGGCGGCAAACGTCGGGCAAATATTAGTTATTCTCAAGTCTGCTGCAGCTGGCCTGCGCTGTCGAGCAAGTCGCAAAAGGGAAAAATAAATTACAAGGAGAGTCTTTTCATGGTTTTATTGCCACCAACGCGGCATCGCTTAACTTAATAGGAAGTTAAAGAAGGGAGGGTAGAAAATCGTGCTGGACGTGCGCCACGCATTTTAGACATGTGAGCACATTTCTTTGCAGTAACAACAATAATCACTGGTCCAGTGGACTGGCCTTAAATGACTGCTGTTTTTACCGGACCCTCTAAAGCCGTCCCATTTTTCCTCCCCTTACTGTCGTCGACGTCCGACGGAGCCAGATTTTTGAGTTTAAAGAAAAAGTGATGCGAGGAAGGTAAAGATTTGGTAAAGCACTTTTTGAAGTCTTTAAGCGCCTATGATGTAAAAAATGTCTTTTGCTTATTTTAAAGACCTTTCAAAATGATATTCAGAGATATTCACGTTTTTTTGCTTCAAAAGTGATGACGTCACAAACATTGCAAATTACTGTAATATACCCCAAAATTGAAAATTGGAGTAATGACTGGTTCAATCTTGGTACCAGTAATGTACATCAGATAAGGCACAAAGTGACATCCATTAGGATGCTACCATGGCAACATTCTCGTTTCCAGTCCCTCTCTGCAATGAACGTTTGAACAGATAAGTAAGGCAGATGGTCAGATGCTGCCCAGAATGCTTTACATCTCTATACAAGCTTACCGATAGTGAACACGTCTTATTACGACAATAAATGACAAAAGCAATCCTGCGTTAAATAGACCCAGCAGCAGATTAATGGTTGCCATGGCAACAGTATAGAGGTTATTATTTTGTGCATTACTTGATGTGGATTACTGCTGCCAAATTTGAAGAACGTTTATCCAATGTTTTCGGAGATATTCTCAATTTTGTGATTCTTTACAGTCATTTGCAATGTTTGTTACGTCAACATTTTTTAAAACAAAAACTTGAATATCTCTGGAACGAAAGAATTTAAGGTCTTCCAATTCTTCGTCATTTTGAAAGGTCTTTAAATAAGCAAAAGAAATTTCAACACTGGCTTTCCCTGTACAGATTTCCAGTGTCAACTTCAACCGCACCCAGAAAAAACGTGAGCGACTCTTCCACAGGAGAAGCTTTTTGTCCGCGTGGGAGGAAAATATGTTAAAATACGTTACTTTTCTCGTTTCTGCCACCTGCCAGTCGACTTCCACCCTGCCAGCAGAGCCTTTCTTTTGCTTGCTCGATTTTGGCGTTCTCGAAAAAGACAAAAGGAGGCTCTGCTCGCAGGGTGGTCGACTCCCTCTGCCACTTGAAACTGTTTTTCTTTAAGATTAGGGGCAGCTGATTTTCTTTTTACTCCGACTGACTGATCTAAAATTAGGAAACGCATTCGACTCTAAACGGAGAAAATTAAGTGGCATTAGGAATGAAGTTTTCCAATATAAGGCACCAAGAGTGAATTAAGACTTGAAGGCACACAAACGAAATTTCCCGAAGCTGCGTAACACACAATATACGAGAAACAACTTTAAAACAATAATGAGATCGAAACAAAGAAACGAATATTTAGGATTTGTTCATCGACATTTACAAGATACCAAAGTCCTTGAGTTTTGCAACTACAAACACCATAACAGCAGTGCATGTCAGCACTATTAATATATTACTACGTGGGATGTGGCTTAACCAAAAGTTTCCATTTAGTATCACCATGAAAATAACTTTGTGCTTAGTCATGCTGAACAGTTTTTTTTGTGAACAACAGAAATAAATTTTATTTTTAACGTAAATGGTTCAGGAGTGTTTGTTTTGGATTGTCGACTACAGTAAACATTTTGACGCATTCCTTACAACCCAACATTTATTTACAGCATTCATGATCGAATACACGTCGGCCAAAAGTCAGTCGACGATGCACGATAAACTGAGCACGATGAACAGTAAAAACTAAACAAGGAAAAAAACAAAGGAAAAATACATAATTAGCCGAAAGCACGCCAAAAAAAAAAAAAAAACTGGAACACAAAATCATTCCAAAACTTACAATTCTGTGCTATTCCTCCTCAGACAATAAGAGACAAAAGTAGTTGAGACACTGAACTGGGAAGACCACAATTAAGAAAAAAAAAATCACTAAATTTTTCACTTGCACTCCCCTCTATCACCCCCGCCTTCCCCTTCAATGTTGGCAACCGAAAAAGGAAGTGTTGGCGATAAGAAAACAACATTGTTATGGGGGGAGGGGGGGAAAGGGGGTTACATGCAAAGTTTTTGGGGGAGGGATTTGTCCGACTCCTTAAAAAGGGAACGTGCCTCAACCCTTTACAGCTTTCCCTCGTTTCCAGGTTGGGAGCCTGACGGCCATCCTGACGTGGGAGTGAATAAGCAAAAACTCACTAACAATAGAACCAAATGCAAATTTAATTTAATTCAATGACAAAGTACGATTTGCACGATTTGCACGAGATATACGAGTGATTGGCATGGAAACGGCTTTACGCTATCGTTGATTGGTTATACTTCAACATGTGAAATAGCTGTACGCCATTCTGATTGGCTATATAGGCCTTTTTCACATGTGAAAATAAAGCGTATAGATTTGTACAAATGAGCTTTATGGAAAAAAATTCTCATGTTATGTGTAATAAATATGACCACTGTGACAGTTTTGTTGCCAACGAAGGTCGGATACAAATTTTGTCTTTTAAAAGACTTAACCATGGTCCGTTCCATAAAACCGTTACTTCGTCTCCTTCATGTCAGCATTCAAATGGTCAAACTGAATAAAACAATTTCCAAGAGAATAGTCACCGTGCAGGTGACTCTGCAGGGAAAAAACCGTGAAGAAGATTTAAATAATTTAGTTGAATTTCTTTCTATGCATCATTATGCCGTGTTCGTTTTTTTCCATTAGACGTCCTTTAATGAGGAGATTATGACTCAGCTAATCTACTGAATAAATCTTCCCATGCAACGGTTGAAAAATGATTGAGGTTACTTACGAGTGATTGCGTTGTGTTTCTTGCGTGAAGGTTCAGTTAACTCGTCTTACCATGGCAAATCTTCAGTTTTATCTTTTTGCGCTGTTTGTGGCCTACGCAGAAAGTAGTTACGTATTTTCCAACACGATTTCTTTCGAAGGAGGCATCTACAACACTTCGTACAATTTTAACGCGTCTTCTGACACTTTCGAGTTTTTGGTAGGAGTTCGTGCGACAGGTTGGGTGGGATTCGGGTTTGCTCGGAATGCTCCATCCGGAATGATGAATTATGATGTGGCTGTTGGTGGGGTATTAAACGGAGCTGGTTACCTTAAGGTGAGTAGAAAAAGTTTGTTTAGTGCTAGGAATTACTATTAAAAAAAGTTTCGTAAATATTTCGAGTTTATCACTTTGTTATTTTCAATTGCTTAATTTCTTTTTCTTGTTGAAATTACTTAAACTAACACGCGGTCGTTCTTTTTTTATCATGAGGACACGTTGCTTCTTTTTTGTTATATTTTATTTTATTGTCAAAAACATGGTGGCAAATAAAGAAATGAATAAATATATCGGCACTTCATGCAGGTTACAATTATGAAGAGTTCGCAATTATACAGCTCCATGATCATAGCTTGATAGGTTAGTTGATACAAATACTAATTGTTGGTAGATGCCTTTGGCAACCACCGTCTCAAGTGCTTACTTCACTGCGACCGATGATCAATTTAAATCTTACAAGTCTCCTCTCTCCTTTTTCTGCTTTTCTTTGCGCTTGCACAAAGTATGCGAAACTGTCGTCTTCAAAAGTGTCGTTTAGCAACAAACTTAGTTTCTACAATCAACAACACTGTTTAGAGATAGCACGCGTGTATAGTGAGAATGGAAAACGGGAAATAGCAGGCATTTGTGCCTTTCATAAAAACAATGCAAATCAGTATTTTACTCTCTATGATTGCTCTCTTTTTCACTTTTTCGATACTCCTGGCTACGAATTCAACTGAAATCAAAAGCGAAATTTACCAACGAATCTTCGTGTTGGCGGCAAACGTCGGGCAAATATTAGTTATTCTCAAGTCTGCTGCAGCTGGCCTGCGCTATCGAGCAAGTCGCAAAAGGGAAAAATAAATTACAAGGAGAGTCTTTTCATGGTTTTATTGCAACCAACGCGGCATCGCTTAACTTAATAGGGAGTTTTAGCAAAGACGACGGCTACAGCAACGAAAACGTTAGTTCAAAATATAAATTAGCGCTATCGCAAGTATTTCACGATTAATCCGTCTTGTTCACATTGTACAATACAGGCGAACTATCCTGTAAATGGATGGGTACGAACGGTTTTAAAGTCAAAACTGAAAATCACTTTTTCATTGTTATATGCTCACGTTGTCGTCAAAACCTAAAATTTGGTGATTTCACGTTGTTGTTTTGTGGAGTACGGCAAAGAAATGCACGGAAATTCGTGTTGCACGTGCAGCACGAGCATTTTTCCTTTTTCAACCAATAATATTCTTGCTTTGTGGCGTTGCCGTAGCCATAGCCGTCGTCTTTGCTAAAACTCCCTAATAGGAAGTTAAAGATGGGAGGGTAGAAAATCGTGCTGCACGTGCGCCACGCATTTTAGACATGTGAGCACATTTCTTTGCCGTAACAACAATAATCACTGGTGCAGTGGACTGGCCTTAAATAATTGCTGTTTTTACCGGACCCTCTAAAGCCGTCCCATTTTTCCTCTCCTTACTGTCGTCGACGTCCGACGGAACCAGAGTTTTGAGTTTAAAGAAAAAGTGATGCGAGGAAGGTAAAGATTTGGTAAAGCACTTTTTGAAGTCTTCAAGCGCCTATGATGTAAAAAATGTCTTTTGCTTATTTTAAAGACCTTTCAAAATGATATTCAGAGATATTCACGTTTTTTTGCTTAAAAAGTGATGACGTCACAAACATTGCAAGTTACTGTAATATATCCCAAAATTGAAAATTGGAGTAATGACTGGTTCAATCTTGGTACCAGTAATGTACATCAGATAAGGCACAAAGTGACATCCATTAGGATGCTACCATGGCAACATTCTCGTTTCCAGTCCCTCTCTGCAATGAACGTTTGAACAGATAAGTACAGGCAGATGGTTAGATGCTGCCCAGAATGCTTTACATCTCTATACAAGCTTACCGATAGTGAACACGTCTTATTACGACAAGAAATGACAAAATCAATCCTGCGTTAAATAGACCCAGCAGCAAATTAATGGTTGCCATGGCAACAGTATAGAGGTTATTATTTTGTGCATTACTTGATGTGGATTACTGCTGCCAAATTTGAAGAACGTTTATCCAATGTTTTCGGAGATATTCTCAATTTTGTGATTCTTTACAGTCATTTGCAATGTTTGTTACGTCAACATTTTTTAAAACAAAAACTTGAATATCTCTGGAACGAAAGAAGGTCTTCCAATTCTTCGTCATTTTGAAAGGTCTTTAAATAAGCAAAAGAAATTTCAACACTGGCTTTCCCTGTACAGATTTCCAGTTTCAACTTCAACCGCACCCAGAAAAAACGTCATGCTGAACAGTTTTTTTTTGTGAACAACAGAAATAAATTTTATTTTTAACGTAAATGGTTCAGGAGTGTTTGTTTTGGATTGTCGACTACACTAAACATTTTGACGCATTCCTTACAACACAACATTTATTTACAGCATTCATGATCGAATACACGTCGGCCAAAAGTCAGACGATGCACGATAAACTGAGCACGATGAACAATAAAAACTAAACAAGGAAAAAAACAAAGGAAAAATACATAATTAGCCGAAGGCACGCCAAAAAAAAAACTGGAACACAAAATCAATCCAAAACTTACAATTCTGTGCTATTCCTC
>NC_090879.1:52472798-52475298 GCF_036669935.1 Montipora foliosa
TGGCACACAACGCGAAATTTCCTTTCCTTCGCAACTATTGACTAGCATATTGCCTTTTCTTCCTCCTTTAAAATTAAGTTCCTGAATAGTTTGTTAGAACGTCGGAAGAATCACTAAAAATGAAGAAATTCAAAAGTGTATGACTGGGAGACGAGTCTTTTAAAGAGCTTTTCCATGGAGATCAGCCAAAAACTAAACGATCTAAAAGAAAGGTGTGGTTCATAGCTAAGACTCTTCTTACAGGAGGCTCCAGCGCCTGCTTGCAAGCGAAGGCTGAGGTTTCGTAGTTGCCAAATTGGATCCACTTCTTCTCACTCAATCGCTGATTTATCGACGGTGGGCGACCTTGAAATCGCGCACAAAGGGCACGGAATTCCCGACGCGGACTGGTTGATCCAGTTGGATACGCATCGGTCTACCGTGCGAGAATTCGAAGATTCAACACCAGCCAAACCAAAGGCTTTGCAATAGCATCAGCAAGTACTGAAACTTCCTAGTCTTTGGTATTAGGATTATAAGCATTAAGTCCCGCCTCACGACCCTGGTTCTTCTTCATAAAATCACGCGGAATGATACAAAGCACGAGGTTCCTGGTGTTGTGGTCTGTTTCCAGCGCACGCACACTAGAACCAAATCCTCTCTCTTTAGAGTGATCCCGACCACATTGTGAAAAGTTAAATGACAATAACTACGTATGGGAGGAGTAGGTTTGGTGGTGTATTGGTGAGAACACTCGCCTTTCATCACTGGTCATGGGTTTGGTTCCTAGACGAGATGTCATATGTGGGTTGTGTTTGTTGGTTCTCTTCTCTGCTCCGAGGGTTTTTTTTCTGACTGCTCCTGTTTTCCCCTCTCCAAAAAAAAAAAGCAACATTGGATTTCATTTTAGAGCGGTTTTCAATTGAGTGTCAAAAGTAATTAGCGAATTGCTTTGGTTTTGCATTACTTCACTCAGTGATTGGTTCAAAGTTCCCATGTCACTTTTTCAACCAATCAGAAGTGAAACCAAACCCAATCGTGGCTCGCGAGTGCACATTATCCCTCGCTTTGTTTCGGCTACGTGTGATTACTTCTTGATTGGTTTACTGGATTGTCTCCGTCCTTTTTGATTGGCCAAAGTAGTTACTTTGGTTTTGGTTTTACGACACTCGATTAAAACTCGCTCTATTTCAATGTAGAGCGTTCCTGATTAGTGTCCCAGCGCTCAAAGACTCAACTCTTTAATTTACTATTTACTATTTATTATTGTTGTTGTTGTTGTTGTTACTATTATAATACATTCCTACATTCTTTGAGCAGTCATTATAACACACTGCCGACTCCTCTGTGGACCAATAGTTGTTTCCATTTCAGTATTGTAAAATTGAATTCTTTCTTCATTTGCTTGTGCCAGGATTATTTCACCAGTGGCTTTGCAGCGCCGTCAGAGGACTGGCAACAAGATTGGAGGCCGAGTTACTTTAGAGAAGAGCAAGGCGTAACAACATTAAAGTTCTACCGCAAGCGCGACACAAACGACACACAAAAAGATATTGCTATTCAGGTAAAATGATATTTCCACTGTCAGGTAGATGACACTGCTGTCGCAAGGTTAATTAAACCAGTCATAATCATGGATAGGTAAAGTGCGTTCGATATCTAGTAAAATACGATTTTTATTTTGCTGACTGCCCAGAAATATTAAGGGAAAGTGGACTTATTGGGTGCTTTTAGGGTGTCATAAACCAATTGTAAAGTTGAACACAACATTAACTAAAGGCTTAATAGCTCAACATTTTGGTAATGGACTTGAAGATACAATGGAGGTGGCCGACACGAATAGTAGAACGAAACTGTCTACTGGACAGTTGAAGGGCCCAGGGCCCTTGCATGAAATCGAGGCGAGTGGTGAGCCACTCCAAGAACGCGCCCGAACCCTGAAATTGCAAAGCATTCGTGCATAAAGAAGCGACACGAATGGCGTGCGTTTTTCCAACGCAACAATAATTGGTGTCGAAGTCAAAAAATATTGGTATCGCGATAAGCGGTTTATGATATCGAAGTAAAACGCTCTTGATATCGCGTTAAAACGATACAACCTCGAGAAAAGACGTTGTTAATGTCGAAAATATGATCTAGGAATGCAACCATAATTGTTTGTTTTTCGTAGTAAGAGGTTCGAAACCATTTTACCTGTCTCTTTAACAAATAGATTCCATGTTGCTGTGCGTCCTTTCAGTAACAGACCACAGATCACATCAAAATGTGGTAAGAACAAAAAAGTGGAAATGATGTTCTTACCACACTTTGACATAAAGCCATTATCCATGCAGAAATAAGCCAACTAAGCGTTTATTAAATGTTCACTTTACCGTCAGTACTAAAACATATCTTCGTTTTCTAGTTTCTATACGCTTATATGCAATCCACTGTTCCTTTGTAACTCATTTTGTGTTTTGTATGTAATTTTTTAAACTTTCGCATATACATCTATTTTTGTACTCTCATTGACTAGAATTGT
>NC_090879.1:52495298-52527798 GCF_036669935.1 Montipora foliosa
TGTCCTGCACTTTCTAGGACAACCGCTGCAAAACCATATCGCATTGTTGCATGATGTTGCGACATGTGTTGCACGGGGTGGCCAAACGCACACATTTCCATCATTTTCAACGCAACATGTCAATATTCATGTGCCCCAGGCCCCTGGCGGGCAAGAAGTGGACCTAACGCGCATGCCTTAGCGCAACAATGTTGCGTGAACGTGGCCAAACGAGTACAAACATCCAAAATGTTGCACGAGAAATTTTACCGTTTTCAAATTTGATCCAACATCACCACCCAACATGTTGCAATATATCGTCACATATCGCAACAGGGTAGCCAAACGTATGCAACACGTTGTGCCCAACAATATCGCAACAGGGTGGCCAAACCTATGCAACATGTCGTGCCCAACAATGTTGCAAGATGTTGCGTTGAAATGTTGCGAGCGTTTGGCCAGGCCTTTAAGGCTTTAACTACGACGTGAAATCACCAATAATAATGAGCTTAAGATTTTACGACGGCGACGGCAACGGCAACAACAACGGCGCAAAACAATGATAGCATTGGTTAAAAGGGCATAAATAATCGTGCTGCACCTCCAGCACGGATTTTAGGACGGATTCTTGCGGCACTCTGTATTAAGGACGACGTGAAATCACCAAATTTGAGGTTTTGACGACAACGTGAGCATGCAATAGAGAATCTTTCATTCTCTATTTTCACTTTGTAACTGCTCGTAACAATAAATTTTATTTTTACGATACTTCGCCCAAATTATAAGGGGAACTAGATAGAATAACCGCGAAAGAATTATGATAAGGCAAAGTGATATTCTGAGGTGACGTTTTCGTTGAAGTCGCCGTCGTAGATCTTAAGGTCCCTAAAATTGAGGTTTTGACGACAACGTAAGCATGCAACAGAGAATCTTTCATTCTCTACTTTCACATGAAACCGTTCGTACTAGCTTATTTTTAGGATACTTCGCCCATGTTGTGGGACGTGAACGAGACTGAGTAATCGCGAAAGACTTATGATAAGCAAAGTCAGATTTTGAGGTGACGTTTTCGTCGCCCGTCGCCGTCGTAGATCTTAAACTCCCTAATATGCGCATGATCGAAAGAAACACGAATATGTTATTTTCGGCATTTCCCGCCAGTGCGAGTTTGAAAACTGTAAAAATCTTCGCTGTTTCTGTTCCAAAATCTTCTCGAGATTCGATATGATGTTCCTACTCCAGCATTATAATAGGAAGATCTTGAAAGAACCAATGCCTTCACAAAAGATATTGTCGTTGTTTTCCCGATCACATTCTTCAACTATGAGTCAGTGCATCCTAGCAATAGACTCGTGTTTGTTGTTGAACCTTGCGTTAATTATTTGAACCCGAAAAAAAAAAAACAATGGATAATGAGGCAAAGAATGTTGTTTTCGTCCACAACCTGACAATATGGAAATTTTACGACCATAATGTCACGGTTTTAAAACTTGTCTTGCAGCACACTTATTCCGCTAAAGGATGTCTAATAGCGACTGTTTAAAAGAGAGAAATATATTAATTAACCGTTTAAGATATCACAGTTGTAAACAGAACATTGTATCAAAATAAGTTTGCCGATTGTAGTGCATTGTTTATAGTCGTAAAGTTACCAACGATAAAATAATTTGCTAACAGATTTTTCACACCAACAAAACAAGAAATCGGTACTTTTTTACTTTCACTAGGAATGTAATCAACTTTTTTTGGGAACAAGATGACCAAACATTAGTCAAGAATGTGAAAAACACATATTTTTCTTTGTTTCAGGATAGTACATTGACGGCGAACGCTAACCTCACGGGAGTTTTCTAGAACTGAGAAACTACACACCATTTTTCCATAACAACGCGTCAAAATAGCCAATGAGGGAACACCTCATCTCGCTTGTATATACTATACCCCGCTGTGTTTAAACACAGCACCTGTTTGTGGGAAGAGTGCCAAACGGTCTCAGAAACTAAGAGAAAATTGATAGAACCATTTTCAAAACGATATAGCAAGAGAAGCCAAGAAGGCAACTCAAATCGTCTCCGTCGTAAAATGACAAAATGACCAGCACAAAATCAACTGGCCCGCTTCGCTTGAGCCTCGAAGAATCCATTCCGTTCTTAACCATCCTTACAATCGTATTGGTCACTTCTATCGCCACTAATTTGCTAATTGTCGGTATCATTTGCAAGAACTCACAGAGAAGAAAGAATTATGATCTGTTTGTACTAAACAGCAGTTTCGCGGATTTATTAACAGCGGTCACTGTGATTCCATTTTGGATTCTCTCAGCCGTTCATAACCAAATCGACTTTGTAGGGGAAATCTACTGCAGGATAAGCGCTACAGTCAGCCTGCTCGATCTGGTAGCTCCAATTATGTTTTTAACACTTGTAGCAGCGTCCAGGCATTGTGCATTGGTCGACAGGAAAGCGTTTCCTAGAATTTTCAGCGACACTCGGTCAAGGCTTATGGTGTTGTTTGTCTGGTTGCTGGCTCTAACAATCAGCATTCCTCCACATTTCACTTGGCCGATTTCCACAGAGGTTCTGTGTCTACCTGATTTAATCAGCAATTCCTGGTATACCACGGCAGTTCTGGCTTTTAGTGTAATGCTGCCACTATCTGCCGGATTCTATTCTCATATACACGACATTTTTCTTTTTCAACCCGAGCGTATGAAGCAAAGTGGAGCCATGAAGAGGCACTGCGAGAGATTTGCCCTACGGGGAACAGAGATGTCCGAACAAAAAGCGCTTTTTGGAATTCTCGTAATTCACACTTTCTGCTGGGCTCCGTATACTTTCGTAGCAATGGCTCAAACGTTGAACGAGGGCAAAGTGTTTTACACTGGAAAATTACCTCTTCACTTCATTGCGTTGATCGTGGGATTGACTGGAATCGCATTGAAGGGGATTGTGTTCTGTTTTGAAGTGCCCCACTTGAAGGAACTCATCAGAAAACAATTTGGATGCTCCGAACGAGAGGAAAGCCCCTCCCAAGATGTTTAAACAAATATTTGAATTAACTTTGCATTTTTTTTCCCATTATCCTAGAATTATAGACGATTCGTACCCTTTTGAAAACTCATCGATGGCTTTAATTAAAAACATTAACTCACTTAGTATTTCAAAACAACGGATTTCGTTTTATCCCGTTATTTATTGACGAATTTTAAAGATCGCAGTTTTGAGCGCTTTTAAGTTAAATGACGTGAAGTAACTGTGGATTAAAACAAACGCAGGCTAGCCTTGAGCCGTGAACTAAATAGCTCGAATGAATTAAAATTGTCTCGGCTTCCTCAGCTTTTAAACAAAGCTGTGGTTTCTTTTTCATGGGATTGTTAACATAAGCTCTGCAAATTCATATCGTTATAAACTTACTAGTTTGTATATACGTTTGTTTAATAAAAAAGGAAAAGTTTATTGTCAAGCAAAGGTGGGGATTCGATTGTAACAATCTTCGTGACGTCTGCGAGGCAGACATTTCACAAGCGTTTGCAAAAACGTAAACCCTCCTTGAATTTATAACCGAGTGCGCTTGTCGCGATTTTAAAATTCACTGACTGTAAGCATGTTAAGAAGAGTCACATGGTGTACTTCACTTAAAAGCTTAACTGGTCTACTCGCGTAAGTTAAGTCTTATGGTAAACGCTCTCGTAATTCTGGCTCAAAAATCTACTAAAAACATAAACATTTATTTTTAATTTACCAGGAGTTTTGTCGGTTTTTTTAAGAGGCGTACCTCAAGCTTTGTTCAACCAAACCTTAATTATGTAAACAAGTACGTAATTGACTTTTATAGAAAGCTGATGTTCAGTTTACAAAAAATAGCACAAATAAATTAAGTAAAAGCGTCTGGAAATTTAAACTGCTTGAAATGTAGCGAGTGGTGATGTATAAAAATGGATAAAAATTAAGCATTGGAAAATGTATGATGAAAAGGAGAACTCGGGGTTGAACTGAATTTCAATTCTTCTGCAACTTGATACTTGCCAGGGTGTATTTTGGTAATACCGCAAAAAAATTCCTTGAGGCCGGTTTACACGGTACGATTTGTCGGCCGGTTTTGTCCGGCCGATAAATCGTACCGTTAAGTGTTTATGCGCATTACCCACTCGCATATCCTTTGATTGGCATGGTGGTTTCTTGCGGAGTGTCGGCCCGACTGCAGTGCAACAATCGTTCATCGGCTGTCAAAATACACGCAAGACTTGCACTCCGACGCTGTCGGGCCGATAAATAGGGCCAACAGATCGCTTCTTGTAAACCGGCCTTTAGCTACACGGTTGAAGGCTGCATTAATTTAAAATCTATTACAGTTTTCCCTTTTCTTCTTTTCGTTTTGCTATCAGCTTGATCCTGTTATGAAAAATAAATCAGTTTTCGTTTTAAGCGTTTATAACTCTGCGTTAGTGAAATTAGATCTATGCGGGTAACTTTTCCCCTTAAGGCCAAACAACAACAACAACAACAATATTTTATTATTTGACATTAAACGTATTAAACGTCGCATTTTACATGTGCCAAATCTAATGCAAATGCCAATTTTCAATTTTTTTTTCCGCTTATTTGCATTAGATTCGGCACATGTAAAATGCGACGTTTAAAACGGGTTTTTTTAAGAACTCGATTTTGGAGGACATACAGATTACATTCAAGCATGACCACGCATTATGCTTTCAACCGGTCTACGAATCACGGAGGCAATCCCGATATAATTGACAACATTTCAGATTTAAGTAAGTAAGGAAAACACTTGTGACGAGCGCGGTTATTCAGAGAAAATCGATTAAAAATAGGAGTTAGGTAGTTTTTCGACAGATAAACAAGAAGTCTCTAATACTGTTTTTGGTTCAGTTACCAACTGTTGTTTACCAACATGGCGGGGCGGACGTTGAGTAAAAACCAGCTTAGTTTATTTCCCACAAACACAGCAGTATGCTTCCCACAAGAATCTTGCCTCATATCGTCTAAAACCCACACACACACGTACGAGGGACTGTATACTTCTGTCGAAAATGCAAATAACAACGTTTCCTATTTAATAACCACCGTTTCATTTCTCTTCGAGAAGAACACTTTCTCATAGTATCGCGGGCTAAAAAGAAAACACTGTGCTGATCGAAAGGGTGATAATCGCTATTCTCCCAATGCCATAACGCAATACGTTTTGGAGTTTCTTTACATATAGCCTGGGACCACGCTTCGTAGTTGCGGTTATGGAGCGAAAGGAACGTGGCGAAAAATTGGCGAGCGAAGCAAGCCGAGCAGGGGTCTCGGGGAGGGGAGGGAAGGAGCGCCGTCCCTCCCCTCCCCAAGACCCCCGCTCGGCTCGCTTCGATGGCCAATTTATTTTTCGCCTTGTTATAACCCCAACTGCGGAGCGTGGTCTCAGGCTAGCTTACATAAAAAAAACTGCACAAGCTACTTACTCTTGGGACCGTATCATGCTTCAGCGAACTGGATATCCATTGTTTTAATGGGAATAAGCCCCCAAAATAAACTGTATTAAATGGAATTGGTGACAATAGCGAATGAGATATTTCACATGACAGCACCCGACAGAGTGCTCAAAGTCCATCCTACTGAAATTGAAACTATTTCGAACCACGAGCAGTTCCCGAAAAATGGCAAGATGACACAGTACCTGTCTTGCTCCTACATTCCTAAATTGGGGAATCTGATATCACTATTTTCTCAAAACCCATAATACATCTCGTCAAGAGATTATAATCTCTTGATCTCGTTTACCTCCCAGAATTTTCCATAATCTTTGTTTGCATTTCTTCTGGGAAGTGAAGATGCTCCACGAGAAATCGAAAACTATGCCTTTTTTTTGGAGGAAGGGGGGGGGGGGGGGGGTGAACAAAGTGTATTATGGGACTTGAGAAAGTTGAGAACATCAAAAATACCATAATACTCTTGTTTGTCCCTCCAAATTTTGCATAAGCATTGTTTCCAGTTTCTCTTGGTACTTACAATGGTCGCAAGAGAAAATAAAAACAATGCTCATGCAAAAATTTTGGAGAGCAAACAACGAGTATTATGGTCAATAAACGTCGTCTGGGCCTATCCCAGAAGAGCTGGAAGAGTGCAAGTCCACTAGCAAAGTACACGAAGTTTACATATTTGAACTGCGGATATCAAAGGATTTTCCGAGTGAAGATCTTTGCTTTTAATCTGAAAACTGAAGCACTTGTGAGGCAACCTCGTTCCCAGGGTCTCTCTTCTCTGCCTCCATTGTAGAAGAGAGACCCTGGGAACGAGGTTGCCTGTGAGGAAGTGCATTTGAACGGGAAGATAGATACTATCCGATTAGCACAACGCAATTGTAATCTACAATTATATCAGTGACAGAAAGCTAGCGAGTTGAGAAAAAGGCACATATTTCGTTCCAATGGAATGAAAATCAATAGATCAATGAAAATCGACGGAAATACGTTACAGTGGAACCCGGTTAATACGAACACCAAGTCGGTCACCCCAAAACGTAGACTGCAGACTGTGCAGACCGTGCAGACCAGGGGTAAAATATGGCGTTACCCTCACTATTATTGAGAGCTAACCGTAAACAGGCTAACTTGAATGTTATTTAGGCCTAATTAGGCTAACCAAATGTTATTTAGGCCTAGTTCAGGCTAACCGAATTTTCATTTTACGGACGATCTGCACGGTCTGCAGTCTGCGTTTTTTAGTGTCCCACACCAAGTGGACATGTCCGTGGTCGTATTAAGCAGGGCTCTCACAAAAAACGCGACGGACACTCGTTTATTATCGATATAACGACTAAAGCAGACATTTTTACCAGAAAACATTGTTTAATTTCGTATCTGTACCTAACTGTAACAAGTTCATCTTAAAGAAAACTCACGACCATTTATCACGATAGTGTCAGAGTAAAATACTTTTTGGTGAATTGTTCTTGAAAGGCTGTGACTATACGTTGTAATGACGCCTTTAGTTTTCGACTAACCCAGGAGGACTGAATATTAGCCGAAAGACTGAGAAAACGTAATACTTAATGATTCTTACAATTCAAAGTAATTTTTAAAAAGGTATGTCTTAACAGTGGACTTAAAAGATTCTGCTGACTTGCAACGTTTTATACTCAATGGGAGGATATTCCACAGTTTTGGAGCAGTAAAGGAGAAAGCTCGCTCCTCATAAGTTTTAAGATGACAGCGGGGTTGTACTAGTAGTTCTTTATCAGATGAACGCAATGTCCTTAATGGTCGACAGTGAATTAAAACACTTAGATAGGATGGCGCTAGTTGATAAAGACATTTAAAAGTCATTAGTAAAATTTTAAAACGAATACGTTTATGAACGGGTAACCAATGCAGATCTCTTGGCACAGGTGTAATATGCTCGTGTTTACATGAGCCTGTTAGATGTCGGGCTGCTGAATTCTGGACATACTGGCGTTTTCGGACTTGATCTCACCTGCACCGGTTCTCTATCCGAATAATGAATGAATAATGAATTCACTTGCACCAGATCACTATCTACTAGTTTCGGGAATGGATCAAATTCCTGGTGTTCCTCAGTAAATGAAACTAAAGATTCGTCTTCTGAAAGAAAACCAACCTTATCAGTAAAGCATTTCTTGATAGTCGATTCTGACACGTTAGCAGCAACCCAGCAATAAGAGCGGAAGATGACGCTTGCTGTACTCGCAGCAAGCAAAGGATGTTGAAGAGGAAGAAGGCGAGGAGCAATTATGAATGCAGCAAAAATCCAAGGAAGTGAAATTTGTGCAATAAGGAAGCAGTCACACGAGTGACAAAGGTCAAAGACTGACTGATCAAAATCAAACATGTCACGCTATTTTGCTACCGTTTTTGTAATAAAATCGCGGTAGAAATCTGTTAACATTTAAGCTGGGTACAATGTCTACAATTAGCACATAATTGTGTGACAATGTGCAGATAACCAGTGTCCGTAAAGTGGGGTTGACGATATAAGAGACTTTGTGACTAAAGGGACACGGAAAATTGTTCGTTGTCCGTATTAACCGGTGTCCGTATAAAGCGGGCTAATTTTAGAGAAAATACACTTATAAGCTTTTCGTCGGGACAAACGAAACTTTCAGTTATTAGCGGGTGTTCGTAGAGCGGGGTTCCAAAGTACTACTAAAACAATTGGATGCTTGCTTGAAAAGTACCGGGTATATGCATTTATTGACTGTTAGGGTTTTGCGACTGGTAGTCCAATTCTTTGAATGGAAAACTCGGAAAATAAGGCTATAAGGAAATTGTTACGTCCGAAAGCTAAGTCCATACAGCAAGTATTAAGGTAACCTGGAAGTACTAACTTGGTCGAGGAGGCAGAAAGGGAGATCGGAGGATTTTCAATTCACAGAAGACCTCAGCCCGTACGGGAATCGCGGGTCTTGCCTTCCCTGGAAACTTTGAAACAAAGATCCTCAAATCCGTCATTCATGATTTTCTTGGTAGCTTTGAGTAATGTGAACTATACCCAACAGTGTCAACTCTTTTTCCATAGGGGTATGAATAATCTAGATTTTTCCCAGAGAGACACATGCTTTAAAAGGAAGTGATTATGTAGTTCTAAGGGATTTGAGACTAACTTAGGTTATAAAACCAAGAAAAGACCCGACAATGTTTTCTTTTAGCTTTTAATGTTTAGTCTTTTTTCGTAATAGTCTGTCAAAGAAGCAGAGTGTTGAGTTAGAACTACATGGGTTTAAAGATTTTTTTGACCCCTGGTTCTGTCACAGAATCACTTTAGTCAAAATAGCCAACTCCAGTAATGGACCTGTTTCTTTTAACGTAACAGGTTGGCTTGTGAGAGTTACGATGGCCCAGGAGGGTCACAGTCCAGTTTTAATTTTCATAGTCCAGTTTTAATTTTTCACAGTCCAGAACTCGGCTGGTATTTTTTACAGGTCACAGGTCATTGTTTTACGAATACAGAAAGTATCCTAAACATGCATAAAAGCTAACCTTACGCCTAAACAAAAGTTTCCAGGTCTAAGCTTGACTTTTTTTAATGTTTAGGATACTTTCTCTATTGGTAAAACAATGATCTGTGAAAAATACCAGTCATCCAGAACTATGAAAAATTAAAACTGGACTGTGACCCTCCTAGGCCATCGTAGAGAGACTACTTCAGTTAAAATGATGTTGAGAAAATGCTGAACTTGATGAAGTTTACGAAAACAACGAAATTGACTTTATGAGATAAGTTTAGTCTGTCTAAAGACCGAACTTTGTTGAAGTCATTGACTACCATTTTGAAAACGAGAGTAGAGGTCACCTGACTCTTCTTGTCATGCTATGGATCTACTGCTGACCAGTTGGCTCAGTTCGTTGAGCATTGGATTACTGTGTGGTTCAAGCTCCAACCAGACCAGCACTCAGGGTCAAATAACTAAGGAGAAAGTGCTGGCTTAGTTTACTGATCTGCAAATAATGAGACTTTCAAGTCTTCTTGGGTAAGGACTATGAACTGAACTCGCTGTACTTGCTAAGATTCTAGAGGTTGTGACATCCTCCACTGATGTTCAACAATTACAGAGGTAGCTTGCGTGGTAGGTGGTGAGCATATTTAAGTGCAGTAAATCATAAATCCTTTGGCACATAACAAAGGTCTTGACAATCGCACATTTAGCGCAATTCATTCCAACACTTAAACCCTAAAATCGACCATAATCATGCAGTACTAAGCTATCAAGTATGAAAAGATAAAAACGTCAGATGACTCACACCAAACGATAGCTTGATAGGATATCCATCAATACATTCTACAATTGCTGAAAGTGCTACTATGATCAAATTTGTATCCCTTGAATTTTTAGCTTTATCACATAGATTAAAAACGCCTTTTACCATTCTGGAAATATCTGCATTGGTTCCAGAGATACTTAAGTTTGAAATATGTGTAAAATATGCAAATTCACAGGACTGATTATGACATCATTCACTCAACCCAATGTAACATCAAGTATATAATTTAAATAGAGCTAACTCGGTCAATTAATGATGCAGAAACCATTGAAACTTGGTAGGTTAGTACATGTACTTCTACAAGCAGCGCACCTATGGCTATGAAGAGATTGGTTGCCATGGCAACTCACTCTTTTCCAGTCCCCTCCAATCTGATTTAATATTCTTGGTGATCTTACACTTGAAAAACATTTAACAAGGCCACAAAACTCAACCAAACATATTAGGTATAAGCTTGCAGGATCATGCAGATGAGGCACCATTGGCAAATATCAAAGTAGAACGACAAAGGTGGGCAGTAAAGCCTTTAATATCAGGGAGGTCTGGAATCCAGTATGTTGCCATGGTAACAAAACTGGTATGCTCATATTGTGGAGCACAACAACTAGAATCTTCCTGCAAAGAAATAAGCATTTCTGAGACAAATTTGCTGAGATATCTTTTTTCATTATAATTATTTGATCAAAATTATGTTGTGTTTATGATGTCATCACTTGGCTAATTTGCATATGTTAAAAAGAGATATTTGAAAATTGTAATGTCTTAAAATGGCTTACCAGTAGATAGGAAAGATGCGAATTTCATTGCAATAGCATTTGAACAGCAATAGATGAATATTCTCTGCAAGTGTACAATTTCATAATGATGCATAGAATCTGATATGTGAATAAAGCTAAGGAATTATCGAAAAACGTGCCCTCTACAGTTTTCTCTACTCCCTCGCAGAACATGTAGTAGCTATCGATAAGGATGAAACTGCAAATTCCTAGGAAACTGTAGTATCGAATCATGTAAACTTACCCTTTACAATACCGTGTATAATCACTGTCTCACAACCCTTGTCATTAAATAAAGCTGTGGGACATCGATAAACCCACATTCTGCCATCCCTGCTCCTGCTGCTCCCTGCTGATAACAAGCAGCAAGGAGTTCTCTGTTTGTGCAAGCATGTGATCGTCCTATCTGAATGAGACCCCACACACCAAATGCAGCTAGATGCCAGGATGATGGAACCTCCACTAGGACACTCAAAGTACATGTACCATTGACCCTGCTTTGTAAACCACAGCTCAGGGTGGCAGTGGTATTGTGGTTTTTGATAGACAAATTTCAGCACCCTTTAATATTGACCTTCATTTTTTTTGAAAAGTCGTCCTTATCCCACCCCATTAATTAAAGGCTCAACATTCATTTCGCATGAATATTAGGGGTTCAATTAAAAGAAAATGATAGAGAAGCATACCTTGCTTATGTAGCTAGTGAGAGTGAAGTGCGTGCAGAGGCCAGACTTGAAAAATAACTGGATGATTCTGCCTTTTTATTCCCATGGCACTCCACGACAGTTTTCTCTCGAAAGTTTAGCTCGTGGTACCCTGCGTGACCACTGGTTGTGGTACATGTCCGATCGCGGGGAGTTGAGCCTCTGACACTCGAGGCTGAAAACTACGCTCCGTTTCCTCTTCGATCAAACCGATTCTTCTCTTAAATCGGTTTTTATTCTCGTATAGAATAAAAAGGTAGAAAAAGTCATCTCGTTCCTCACAGACAGCAGAAATGATTCCAATTGCAAGTGACTGAAAAAGAGAGATGCAGAAAAGCTACAGGCGTTCCTGGGGGAAAGGTTACACAGGCAAGCCCTGGAATGCATAGGGGTCCTCCCCACATTATCGCTTTCTCTCTTCGTGAGTACACATGGCGCCCAAGAAGAAGGGTAAGACATCGGATCATTTGAACGGGATGTTTCCGCTAAATTATGTACTTTTATTTGACTTATTGGCATTTAATAGTGCTGATAGTAAATAAAGATGGTCATTTGGCGCGTTTAAAGAATCATGCCGGTCTTTAAAAGCATTTAAAACCTATGAAATCGTATCAATGTTCTCTGTCCTATTCCACGTGCATGTTAGCCGAGTTTTATTTTCTTTTTATCTTTTTATTTTTCAGTGTTCTGTTCTACGTGCATGTTAGCTGACTTTCGTATTTTTTAATCATTTGTGTTTTAAACTAAGAGGTGATGAATTTTAACTCTAAAGCCGTGTTCACACTCAACGTTGATTATGATGAACTGAAGTATATAATTATCAGGCTATCATACTCCATTCTATTTTATTAAATTATGGTTCTGTTCACATCTGCGAAAATTCAAATACAATACGCAGGGTAACCTCGTAGTGTGAGACAAAATGGCGCCGTATCGTGTAGCTGCCACGATTATATATCATCACCATCATGTGCTTGAGGCGAGAAGAGATCAACCAAAGATAGCTTCCGAGAATAGAAGAAGACAAATCCAAATCTTCGCTCCACATATAAAGCGATTAGAAGTTTTGTCTGCTCATACCACCACGTGCTCGCCATTCTGTTCAATTATGCATTGTAATTACTGCAAACAATCCCTTTGAGGTTGTTTTGAAGTAATTATAATCCAGTTATAACCAGTTATAACTGCAATTAGTTGATGTGAACCCATTTCATATTTAATTCGATCATAATCGAGGCCTAATGTGAACACGGCTACTTAGACATCAATTTTAGTAAACTCGAAGAAGATCTAGAAAGTTAACATCGGTGATTGAGTGTAGTACAAATAAAGAGCTTTGATTCCTCATTCATGGTTGTTTATTAACAAGAATGTTATGCAAGAGACGCTACTGTGTGTGTGTTGTGTGTGTGTTGTTTTCGACCTTGTCCCCTTTTTTCATATCTGATATCCTGAAACATGCCCCCACCCTTCATGTGATGTCATGTGTCATGCGGGCTGTTGAACAGTAAGGTATACCATGTTTCTGCTAATAAATGCTAATAAATTAAGACTAAACAACACTGAATGCCTTAGAACTTGACCACTGCAAAATATACGTTAATTTGAATTATTTAAGTTGAAATTGGAATTGAACTAATCTTGGACATCTTTTTCCTTTCAGCGAAGTCAAAATCCGCGGCTTCAACCAAAGCCAGTGGGGCTGCAACCAAATCAAGTTCTGCCTCTGCTGAAGAAAGTGGTCCTTCAGCCAAACCAAGTAAGGGTTCATCCAAGGCAAGTGGGGTTTCAGCCAAAGCAGGTGCGGCTTCTGCCAAAGCAAGTGCAGCTTCTGCCAAAGCAAGTGCAGCTTCTGCCAAAGCAAGTGGGGCTTCTGCCAAAGGAAGAGCAGGTTCTGCCAAAGCAAGTGAAACCTCCAGGGCCCAAAGGGCAAAGAAGACCATTCTTAGGGGTGTCAAAAAAACTATCAAAAAGAAGGTTTACACCAAAGTCCATTTCCACCGCCCTAGAACTCTGAAGCTAAGAAGATCTCCCAAGTACCCACGTCGTTCTGCTCCCAGGACCAACAAGCTTGATCACTATGCTATTGTAAAGCATCCATTGACAACAGAATCCGCAATGAAGAAAATTGAAGATAATAACACACTTGTCTTCATTGTTGATGTCAGAGCTAACAAACCACAGATCAAAGCTTCTGTCAAGAAATTGTATGACATTGATGCCTCCAAGGTCAACACTCTTATCAGGTACTTGCATCATTTGCAAAACATTGTTTTTTTTCCCTAATTACATGTTTGTGGACTATTTATATAAGCAAGTGAGAATTCCAGAAGCCAAAGTATTTTAAAGTTTATGAGTTCAAGAAAAATTTGACATTTCGTAGTAGAGCTTGGATTTTTTTTATCCAAGTATGCCTGTGTCGCATCATAAAAAAAAATAATTTCTTACTATGTTATCTTGAAGTTAAATAAAATATCTTTCCGATGGATGTGCTAGTACTGGTTGGTGTCCATTTCAGTTTGCAGTTCAACATGTTCTCTTTTTTGGTTTAGACCTGATGGACAGAAGAAGGCTTATGTCAGGTTAGCTCCTGACTATGACGCTCTGGATGTGGCTAATAAGGTTAGTGGCTTTATCGGTGTGTTTCTGAGGCAGCAGAGCACGGAGAATTCTTGGGCTTACTATGAGAATTTTTGGGAGGCGAGGTGGCCTCATGGTTAGTGCGCTCGAATCCGGATTGAGTGGTGCGGGTTCGGGCCCAGGCCGGTGACATTGAGTTACATGTTCTTGGGCAAGACAGTTTACTCTCACAGTGCCTCTCTCCACCCAGGTGCATAAATGGGTACCGACGAATTTAATGCCGGGGGTAACCCTGCGATGGACTGGCATCCCATCCAGGGGGGAGTAGAAATACTCTTAGTCGCTTCATGCCGCGGAAAGCGGGATAAGCTCCGCCCTTATGCGCTGCTTGGCTCGTAAGCAGACTTTTACTTCGAGAATTTTTCTCTCAGTGGCTATTTTAGTTGGAACAGAGCTTTGCTCTTTCTGACAATGAAAACCCTGCTTTGTAAAAATAATTTTTATATCAAGATAAATTTTCAGGAAAATTGACCTCTTCAGAGTATACCCTAATATTCAATAGTCAGTTAAAGCCTCACAGTCAGTATCTCAGAGATTTACATCTCCTGTGTAAAAGTTTTGGAATTTGGTAATATCTGGACAGTATGGGATTTACAGTGGATTGGTTTGGCATACTTGTGCATGTATTGTATCTGACACTTTTTCATTTTCTGTGGTTTAGGTTAGTTTGGGTGCTTTGTTGTGACTGCAGTTCTTCTTATCATTCTTTTAATTAATTTCCATCTTTATTTGCAGATTGGAATCATATAAGTGGGCTGCGTGACAAGGGCAATAAAGTTTGAATGAAATTTAAATAATTGGTGTTTGTGGTTTTTTTTCTGTTAAGAATGCTCACATTCTTTACAGCAATCTGTAGTTTTGTAGTTAATCACATGATTTCAAGCGCAATATGGCTATGGCCAACAGAATCGCAAATGCTTTTTGAAACTTAATTACTTGACAAATCATGTGATTACTTGCAAATAATATGACAAAATTTAATATCAAAGCCCTATATAATTATTTGAACTGCAGAGAAAATCAAGTTAAAATGCTGATTATTGGAGTTATTAATATTATTAAACAGGGGTTTCAATAACTTTTGAATTACATATCTGGGCTAATCAATGTAAGTGGCAGTCACTCTTGTCTTTAACAAGGGTTTGAGTGAAAATCAAGGCAGAGCAGCTGGCGGCGAGAGGCAAATTTCTGACAGATGGCAGTATACCGGTACCGCTTGTGACCGGCTTTTGATGAAACCTCTGATTATTATCGTTGCTTGAGCTATAGCGAATGAAAAAGCCTGAATTGAACAGGTTTAAGCCTGAATTACTGCTCAAGTAATGTTAATTATTAATAGCTGCGATGATCAGTATCTTAACTTGTTAGTTGCTGGTGAGCCTTAGCGAGGCAGCAGCCTATTCTTGATATTAGTGAAAAAAAAATCAAAATTTGTGGGATGTAATATTGGAAGCGTGCGCAGTCGATTGCGGTGTTATCATGTCTATAATCTGGGCTATTGATACCAGTGATGACGTCACATGCACGTGGAAGGGAATCTTACAGCCTCACAGCCTTAGAGTCGAGTACTTTTCCAGTGGGTCGTCATGATCATCATTCAACCGTACATGTTCAGTTTTTGAACCTCTTATATTTGACCATTGAGTCAAATTGTTCTTCAACGTCTTCAGCTGTTGAGCGAAGAGAAAATCAGTTCTCGAGCTAGACCACGAACAGTCATCCTTCTTTCCTCGGAGCCACGCACAACGGATGAAATTAGTATTTTACGCAAATGCCAGTGGTATAAAAGAGGCGTGTCACGCAATCGCGCGCTCTCCCAAGTCAAAGAAAAATAAGAGACTGCTCGCTGTTGGCGGGTCTAAAACACACTCAGGTCACATTCCACCGGTCACTTGTTGCAGGTCATTGTTTTGCCCTCAATTTGGCTAACCCTAGGCCAAAGGTTGGTTTTTAGGTCTAGGGGTAGCCCAATTGAGGGTTTTGGGTTACTTTCAAAAAGGTAAAACAATGACCTGCTACGAGTGGCCTGTGGAATGTGACCTGTATTGTAGACCTGCCTGCTCGCAGTCTATTCTTAAGCACGACAATAAATGTAAATTGACGTTTGTTCAACTACGCTCAGCATTTCTCAAAAGGTAACTCTTGCTGAAAAGGGGCCAGAAATTTCATAAGAACAGAAGTTTACATTCAAAGAATGAACTAACATGCCATTGTTCTAAAATGATCCCTTTACTTATAGAATAGTAACGCCTGCCTTACAAGCTAAAGATATGCACACCTTTCTTCGCTCTTTTAATACTTTCACGCACATTTCTGGTACCCTGTTGTTTCAAAAAAGTTGCAGCTATTTAAAAGAAAAAAAAAATACCAGTCACTGCTCCCAGTTTCCACGCCAGCACTCACTTTCACACTGAAACTCCTAGTAATACATGTAGTTTGTACATTAAAACAAAGGGAGGCAGGAAATCAAGAGTGAAAGTTTGACAGTGATGCTTTAATTTTTGTTTAAAGTTCATTCAACCGATTGGCTGAAACAGATTATGTTCGTCAAATTGAAGACTATAGATCAAAAAGTCATTCAACTGTAAACTTGTAATTTGCACTCGTGTTGCAAATTTGTGCCACTGTGCTAGTTTTCACCAGTCAGAACCGAGCAATAATTGGCATGCCTATTTTAACTTATTTTGAATCTGAAAGTCAGTACCTTTACGTAATTTGTAAGTGAAATTCTAAATAGAAACCGAGAAGAGGACCCTTTCATCCAGGAACACACCTAACAGGTGCAAGCCCAATTAAAAGAAAAAGTCATATAAGTATTTCCAAGACTTGAAGCTAACTGAAAGGTACATGTAGGAGGGATAGGATGTTGAACATTTCAAGGATAAAAGAATGGCTCTCATTGGTGCTCTGGGAACAAGTGGCAAAGCTGTGAGGGGTCTGAGACGAGCCAACGAGCAAAAAAAGGAGGGCCAGCAAGGATAGGTGTCAAATTTGACGATTCTCTAACTCGATAGACCTAATCTGCTAACTCAATGTTTTACCCAATTCAAACCCTTTGGGAATAAAACGTCTTGTTCCAGGTATTTCCATATCATTTAAATATGAATGCTACATTTATCATGCAAATACAATACACAAAGAATCTTCGTCCCGGGAGATTTGAATTGGGTACAACATTGAGTTAGTCGATTAGGTCTATGTGTCAAATTATTATCCCATAGAAATTGAGCAAAACAACAAACATGACTGAAATTTTAGTGGGAATTACATCTGCATAACAACAGGACCTGTCATTTTTCACCAATCAGAATGCTGTGTTTTTGGACGAACTTGCTGTATTTGGGAAACAATGCTATCCTTGCAGGCTCTCATTTTTCGCACCATGACCCTTGGGGGCTTGCTTCTCTCACACTCTTGTTTTTCCACTTGTGGCTTTGCCTCTTGTTCCACAGTGCCAGTGAGATTTTCTCACCATTTTCCTCCAAAATTCTTTTGGAAGGACAGGAATGAAAACAAACCTAAAGACTACTATGAATAACAGTCTACAAACTCTTTCCCAGTGAAAATTTAGTATCGCCTTGACAGTAGAGCAAAATTTTTACGGCCACCTTTTTATATTCTGAGAAAATGGCCATGAATTTCCTTGCAAGAAAACCCTATTTATATGGCCATCAACCACAATGCTAATTCCCAGTGTGAGAATTTCTTTACAAATTCACCTCATTGAAGTGATAGGACTCTCTTGTTACTCAGAAAAGTTGGGCCCTACCTAAATTGTACTCAGTCAAGTTAGTATGCGAGACTTTGAGAATCTCACTGCGTACCAGTTAACCCTTTCCCTCTCAAAATGCCAGGCCAGTTGGGGGCCAAAGGGTATTAACACCATCCTCTTAAACTCCTTAAACTTTTGCCTCTGAAGTGTGACACTTCCAGAACTGTTATTAACAATACATCCTGCATATACTTTAATAGTGAATCATTCACTGCTCGAGAAAAGCGCTTGATCTCACAGCCAAAGCATAATGGAGTAACCATTGATTTACCATAACTCATGTGGGTTTAAAATCCCATCAGCTACCCTGGCCAACTTTGAATCTAGTGTGATTTATTACTTAGGATGTCTTAAGGCAGACCACTTTCAAAAAGCACTTGAGTGTCATTTTCATTGTAGTCAGATATGGTAATTAGCCATGTGTCTGTCACAAAGCTCTTGGCTTGATCCTGTCCGTGTAAACATAAACATGTATTTGTGCGAAAGGTAATCGGAAAAGCTCACACAGACTTCCCAACACACACACCACTTCTCTTTTTTGAATTACCGCATTCTCAGGCTGAATTCCCATAAAAAAGTGGCCCTGAAGTGATCTTTGTCCGCTCCAAGTGATCCTTTGAACTGGGTTTGTGCCACTCCTTGAAGTCCTTGAAAAGCCCTGGGATTTAATTTTGGACTTCAAGGTGCTTGAAAAGCTCTTGAAAAAAAGGATTTTGTGGAAAACTGCTTGAACACTCCTTGAATTTTTTCTTGGGTGAAAATTGTTGAGATTGTATCACGCTAAGTTAAAGAGACATTTCAAAAATTGAGCCCAAAATTGACTATCAGGAAAACATTAAACCTAAAATTAAAATGCCTGTGCATGCACTTAATTTGCAGGATGTGATAAGGAATGTCAAGGTAGACTTTTTCAGCAAAGAAAACAATGAAATACTATGTATGGCATAGCAAATTTCTTAGACTCCTTGAAAACTCAATTCCTGGTTCTTGAAAACTCCTTGAATACTCCTGGAATTTTAAAGGCAAAATCTAGCACAAACCCTGTTTGAAACAAGAATGATAACCATGAGAATATTACACCTCTTTCCTTCATTTCCAGTTCCTACCTTACATAAATGTAACTTATTAAATACTGCTTTTGTTGACTGTCAGCACATACAAACGAGATTGATTCATGAAAATGCTTGAAGTTGGTTATAAACGCTATAAGAAAACTGTTGAAAACGTCAGTGACTGGAATATTAAGATAAGGAAAATTTGAAAACTGCTTTGTTACTCAAGTCATATATTACCTGGCTTTTGTGATTGAAATTTCTGGCATGTGTGTTTTGCAATTTATGCACGTGTGACCTGAAGATAAAGGTAAAGTTTTGAAGAAGTGATTGGCTAGTCCCTGGTCCCCATGAAAACGCTTTAAGTCACAAAGAAAATGTCTATTTCTCAAAACACTTTAATTAATTAATAACCTTCCTTGCCACTTTTTTCACATCCCTTGTGACTCTTCGTTGGCTTCAGAGATCAGTGACATTTGAAACCAACCCTCACATTTTATACAAACAGTGGCATCCCACAATGCCAACAGATGTCTTGTTACCCAACATAAATCTAGCCAATTTCGACGAATTTCTTACTTTTAATCACTTTGCAACTTTGTAAGGCATAGGTACATGTTCTCTAGCAAATGTCAATAGTAATGTTATTGTTAACAAGTTAACGTACATTAGGAAGCAGGGTTTACAAAATGGCACAAACATTTTACCCTTCTCCGATGTGTCCTTGGCTTCATTCCTGAAAACAATGCAGGTTGGGTTTGTTGGTTCCCTTCCCTAGTCAGAGGTTTTTCTCAAAAAAATCTTATATTATACGATGTATTTGAACTTGCACACTACGTGTGAAAAGTAGCGTTCAAGTTCAAATATGCCATCTGCACGCAAGCTATTTTATTTCCGTCCACTTATAAATCAACCCTACCTACCTTAATTTCAATCTAAGGCTCCCCATTTACTAGAGAAACTTCTGCTTCACTATTTTACCCTTTGCCTCCTTAAATGGCCACTTTACTGTCTTAGTGAAAAGCAAAATTATTAACATGTCAATGGGTAATCCCTTGGGAGCCAGAGGGTTAACGGTAAGTTCGAAATTAAAGGACAGAATAATAGCCTTTATTATGGTAATATCAATAATACTATTCTCAGCCACTTCCAATGGTTTACAACAAAGAATCCAGAAATGGGCTGAGGATCAGTGAATTTGTCGCATACCAGTACATTGATTGCTATATTGTTCACAACATTTTTAAACCAAGGAAAATGTATTGAGTAGACTGTAATAATTATCTATCATGATTAATTCTATTCTTACCACCAAAATGATAGTTCCAAAACCATCAAAGGTGGCAGAAATATCTCCAGTGCACAATGTATAACACTGCCTGGGTAACCTGAGTCAATGAGCCATAAATTAACAAAAATGAGGGGAAACGTAAAGATTTGCCCTTAAAATATTGCTTATTTGAAAGCTTCGCTTCTGGGCCAATTATTCAGTTTTTGGACAATGGACATCATCAGCCGACTTACCAGCCTCCCAAAGGGGTTTATTTACCAACTAGTTACCAAACATGAAGCTTCTGGAACTGTGTGATCCCAACTGGATAAATTTTTAAAATTATTTTCTTATGACGTACTTAAGTGGGAAAAGCTCATAAGTATCTGGTAGTCGAACAACAAATCTACTTTTTAGACCTAAAATCCATAAGCAACTGGTGAACGATTTTAAAACAATAAACAAGCAATAACCTTGAGTAGCATCTCAACTAAGCTTATTATTTCTTGAAAAAAAAATCTTAAGAATGAAAGCATAAGGAAATAACACAACTTTGAACACGATATCCTAAATGAAGGCTTCCCTGTGCTTTTATGGTCATAAGCTGGATTAAAGTGCGGCTTGATCTTCATCACGAAGTGACGTTTCAACAAGTCTGATAGTTGCAGGCACCTTCATTCAAGTTCGCCTATGGCGGCAAACTCATCTTGAAGTCTACATTTCTTTTCCTGGTAATTTTCGATGTCATTCATTATATCGTTGATTCGTCGGAGATTTTTGCCCTCAGTTCTCTCGAACTCTTCGCATTCCTTTATTTTTGCGGTTATGTTTTCTCCTAAAATCTTCACCTTCTGTTCGAAGTCGCTTTCCTTCTCGCCGGCCAAAACGTCACCTTGTTCCAACTTGCGGAGACTTTCACCAGCCGTTTTAATAATCTGTTCCAGTTCCGGAATCCGCCTGAAAGCTGTATCTAACCGCTTTTCGGCCCGTGATACCTCATTTTCAAGAACTGTGAGCTTTCGTTGTGCATCATTCAGCTTCATTTGCGAACTCTCCGCGGTAGACTGTGCTTCTTGTACTTTGGCTTCGATCGATCTCAATTGCTCATCCGTTTCAACTTCAGCATAACTCAAGTCTTTCCCCTTTTGTCCCTCTATCTCAGCTTTTTCTGAGACCTCTGTAAGAGTCTTTTCTTTTTCTTCTATTTCGGCCGTGACATCCTTTAATCTCAGACGTAGCAATTGCAAGCGTCTTTCACAAGCTGCCCTTTCGTTCTCCTTGCAAAATATGTCCTCGTTCAGCGCTTTAAGCTCGACTTTTGCTTTATATTCTCTTTCTAGGGCTACATCAGTATTAGTTTTCACGGCCTGCATTTTCTTAATAAGACTATCCATTACGTTCGACATTTTTTTTTTCGCTGAATTTCGAAACAAAGTCGATTTCTTCACAGAGCAAACCCGAACACACCCTCGTGAACGAGGAAGATTCTAGAGAGCGTGACCTTTGACAGTGACAACTGACCAGCAAGGTTTGTGGTTGACAATGGAATCAGAAATTCGTGATTATTTTTAGAAAAAAACAGCGTTACATTCACTGTTTTTTGTCATATTTATTAGTTTCTGAAGCGCTTTGTTTGAAAAACGAAGTTTTATTTGTTTTTGCTCCGAAAAGGAAACCAAATATTGACTAAGTAAACGTCAGGGAAAGAGTCTGGGCCGAGTCAATACTTGATCGTGCTTTGCAACCGACAAATCAAATGTGATTGGTGAAAACTTCAAGGGAGGCGAAATTCGAACATAACAAAAAAATACCGAGTTTCGATCGCGAATCGAAGCGGTTGTCCAAATTATGGTCATGGGGAAAAAACGAAAACAAACAAAGCAAGTATTGGCTACATTAACTTCGAAAAGACAGAGGAAAAGGAGAAAAACACAAGGCAAAGGATTTAACCGCAGTGCGAAGATAGGAAAGGAATCTGGGTCACCCAAGGCAGATACTAGTAATGTAAAACAAGAACTAATATTTCCTTGTCGTCCGAACGAAATCAAATTTTGTGGAATGAGGGCCATGTTTCCTCGCGTTTTAAGTTTTTCGAGGATATTTCAAAGCTCAAACAAGCTGGGAAGATTGAGCTCCATCAGAAATGTTTTCCTACTGCTTGACTGGCTTAAACAGATCTTTGGCTGTGGTCTACAAACTCTCGGCGAGGTATGATCTCCCAAAGATATAAATTGTGTGTTGTAGCAAAAAAGTATTTCAATATAGCTTGTTTGATGTGTATTTTGTTTATTTCTTATTTATGGTGCAAACTTCCCTGCTAGCAGACTGTTCTCTTCTCCTTTTGCGTTTGCTAATAGCTTATTCCAGGCTCTCAGTGAGTCGGGACGAGTGAAATTGTGGCGAGGGCCCTGGCCACAATTTCACTGCTAGCAGGGAAATGGTACATAGTTCTAAAAGAAGAAGTAGTAACAAATTTATCTACTTGTAATTTAATTAGTGTTGTAGTTCTTGTCCAAGAAATGTTGAACTATTGTTGTACAAAAATAGAGACAAACGCAAGACAAGTTGTCATCAGTTGAATGTCATGTCACATTAAGTTCCATCTTCTTTGGGAGGTAGGACTGGTCATGTGATCATTCCATCACATGATAGTCTTGGAGCAGAAGTATGGGGTGGGAACCCCAGTTCTCTTGTTATTGAATGATGTTGATCAATTAATCGTTTTTCTGTCTTAAAAAGCAGACGATGCAACGTTCAACATTTGTAGGTCATCAATTGATGCACAATGTTAAACCATGTGCCATCATCTTTACAGAAAGATCTTTATTTGATTCATCGGCCTAATTAAGAATCTCTGCCGCTAAAATATCCTCGATTGTTACATCGTTTATGCATTGTTGGTGCCAAAACAATAATTTGATTCTCTCATTTTGAGCGTTCACATTTAGCCTTTGAGGCTAGGTTCTTGTAGAGTGCGCATGTTCAGAACAAACTCGCACTCACAATCATATTGATTTTAAATTACCATGATCAAAAGGTGGCCATTAGCATCTTTTTCAACCACCACAAATGTGATGGCAATGATGGAACAAGGTTATTTATAATAACAAAACATTATTATTCCATGAGCCTGACTGTGTTGGATGTGAGATAGCAAACTGGCAATCAGGCGCCTTGTGCCATGTTGGCTATAACCAATCTCCTATCCAATAAGCACAAATAGAATAATATAATATTATATACCAGTATTTTCATTGAATTAAACTGTTTCAATATTAATTATTATTACAAAACAGCTTAATTGACAGAACAGCTTAAAAGGTGATATCCAAGATTGAAAATTTCACCAAATAAAGTTGTGTAGTCTCTGGATATGAGACAGTAAATTCTAATAAGGTAAGTACTACCCAGTTGGCCGTAATCAATCTCATATCCAACAAGTGCAAATTATTTTTTTTTTTTGTTATTATTATTAAACCTTGTTATGGTACAGGGTGTACAATTATATTTGGGAATTTTATTCCCTGCCACTAATTCTTCAGCCTGAAAACATCTGGTACGATATACAGAGTATAAGCTGATTAATTCTAAGTGAATCAGATTTGTTTGAAAGACAATAATTTATTATAAAAAAAAATTATTCAATTGATTTACATGGTACATGTATGTGCCAACCTATACACAGTTACCAGCAATTGCTTGAAATTAAATTTTATACAAGATAGCCGGCCTATAATAATTATTATTCCCATATGCCGCAAGGCAACTCTTAAATTGCACATTTTAAAATTACTTTAAGATTCCCTTCTTTAATCTAAATGACAAGCAAGGATACATGTATATTAATTATAATGTATACAGTTTTTGTCAGAGAAAGACCATTCAAGAAGAGCAGACGGGAAAAGCGAGTTTCAACAGATCATACAACGAATGGAAAACCTTGAAAAAGAAGTAAAATTACTGAAAGCTGAACGCCATAAGGTACATCATCCCATGTACAATAGTTACAGTTGCAGCAATTACCAGTTGCACTGATGCCCCTCAACAACCTTTTTTCATTTTTCGAATTTCGGTGGACGTCAATCAAGTGTTTCCATGACAAATTCGACTCCCACCGAGTGAACAGGGCTATATTGTCATCAATCAATCAATCATTTATTTTAACACGTTACGCCAAAGAGCTATAAAACTCGTTCAAAATATGAGACATTTGATTGACATCCACCCAAATTTTGTTTGGAAAGATGAAAAAAAAAAAAACGTTGAGGGGGGTGTGTGACTGATAATCGCTGTGATGTAAAAAAAAAAGTTTTTTGCAAAATAAATAATCCAGACAGTCCCTTGTGGTCAGTTGCTGTGTTTTGTCACGGTTTTGAACTCTGCAGCCTTGTTCTCAGACTGTGAATTCTTCCTTTTGATGTCGCCACAAAGGAGTCTTGAAAAGGGAAAATCTCTATGGTTCACTTGTCCTTTGGATGAGTCACGTAAAGTTATCTTTAGTGCTACCACTGGATACAATAAGGTGCTATTTAGTACTAACAACTTGATCTTTTGAGGGTTGGGTGCTTAGGGACCTTAAATTGGGGCTAATTCTCCTATATCTCAAACTTAATAGGTCAGTAGAACACTTTTTAATAAGTTGCCTGCCCTACCCTATTTGAGTCATACATTAGCCCTGCCCATGCACCAAGCATGGGCTGGACCTATCACATTCTGATTGGGCCAATAAAATCTGGAATATTCAAAGGAATGCAGATTGAAGCACCTACCAGTGGACAAAACCTTTGAGGGTTTGTCAATGGTTGTAATTCTATCTATCAGATGTGAGTACTGATACAGTAACTTGACTTGGTCTTCAACCTCAACCATTTGTACACAAGTAGTTATGATCTTTGCATCATGTTTTTTTTCTATTTGTAATCGATACTTTTAATTAATATTAACCATGAGGAGATAAAGTTGATTCATTTGATTGATTGATTGATTGATTTCAAGATTGATTAAGAAGATTACAATGTCTATCTGATTCTGATACAAGAGGCAAAGGAAGACTTCTCACTGCTGCAACACTTCACGCCCTTCCTTACTTCTGACAACATAGTTATTTCATGATATTCGTACAGTGTATGTTTCCTTTTTTTGTAGAAGAGAGACTGGGAGGATAATCTCAACTCATGTACTTCGTTAACAAATGGACAAGAATCTTTGAAGCAAGGAAGCGTGAGTCATCCATCAACAAATGCACCTGCGCCTCCACCACCTCCACCCCCTCCTCCACCAGTTCTTGCCCCTCCACCACCCCCTCTGGCATTTCTCAAGAAAAATCAGGTAAATTACACAGTCTACAATCAAAAATACTATTCCCTTCCGGCTCTGCAATGATTATCATAATATTAGAAAACCTGTCCAGTAAAAATAATTTCCTGAAAGTAAGTCAGAGTACAATAAAAAAGGTTTTGAGAAAGTGAACTGGGCAAACCAAGAAGGGTTTTATATCATGTTGATTTTCATGTAGAGAAGAAACAGAAAAACTCGGTCTGTAACTTACCTTACAGAACTCTAACTTGGATAGTAAGAGAATTGAATGCCCACCCAATTTTGATATCCAATGTCTCATGAAGTGTTCCATTTTAATAGGTTTATGCAGTTGCTACATGTAACTATTTCCAACAATAGGTCAAGGGTTTGGGTGAGCATAATAATTATACTTTTTTTGAGGATAATGTAGCTGTTTATCTTCACTTGACGAGCATTTTAGGCAACACTTTCAATTGACATTTTTTATTACAAGGGAACACAACATGATGTCTACAAAAAGTAATGTGTATCATGATCAGTTCTATTATTAAAATGAAAATTTACTTGCAAATGTACATGTATGTGGTAAATGTAATTGTGCACCTTCCCTTTTACTCCAGGCCTCAATTTTAACTGTAACCCTTAATCTTTATTAGTATTTTACACTTCCACTCCCAAGAGTAGATTCTTTTGCAACCGCTCGGGCTGAAGTCTCGCAGTGCTCTTTGTCAGCAAAGAGCATTGTGTGACTTTGGGCCGAGGGGCTGTGAAGGAGACTATCACAAAAGTGACAAGTGCTTAAAGATTTTACTCTGTCTAACGCTAGACAAATTTACAATTACTTTTTACGAAAGGGTTGAAACCTTTGTTTTTAGAAAGGAAAAGAACTAAGTGCAAAGGAAAGTAAAAATACATGTATGCCTCCAAGAACTCTGGTGACCCTCGAAGACTTAAAAAAAGTCAAGTTGAGAAAGGTCAACAGAACAAATGACAAAGAAAACGTGCAGGCTGATTTTAAAACAGAGACAACCAACTGTGGGTCTGGTAAGTCGCCAGCAAAAGAGGTTTTGAAGATACTTGGACAAAGAAAAGATTTGCCACAGTGTGTAGTCAGTTTAAAGGAAATCAAGAGGGTAACTTTGAAAAGAACAAGGTCTGGAAATGAAATGGATGCAATCAAGTTAAGGTAATTTCCACTATCATGTTGGATATCATGGGATTACAGGACTGGTATATAACAAAAATAAAAATTAAAAGTTCTGTATTTTTGGTTGGTCAATAATAATTATTATTGTTGCTATGGAAACAGATCAAGTATACCGGTAACTCTTGACCAGATAATTTGAAATTTGGATGTAATCATAATTATTATTGCATACATGCAAATTTCAAAATTAATGGATTATCTGGTCGAGAGTTATATTTTGGTTCTGAAATATGACCTTTGTTACAAAGGAGGTCTTTTTGTGTCACCACAGAATTTCGGAATTGCTTGTTTTTGTTTTTCAAGGCACTGACATTGTTTTCGTATCTCAGATTGGCCCTGGTCTATAGACCTTATTCATAAATGGCGGTCAAGTTATAATTCTTTTGTCGAAGTGCAAATTAGCCTACCAACCCAGGTGGAAATCTTATTAAGATCTTAGTAAGATTCTTAATAAGATTCTTACTAAGATCTTATCTTACTTCTTATTTAAGATTCTTACAAGATTCTTACAAGATTCTTACAAGAATCTTACAAGAATCTTACAAGATTCTTACAAGATTCTTACGAGATCTTACAAGATCTTACCAAGAACTTACCAAGATCTTTCAAAGATCTTACAAAGATCTTACCAAGATCTTACCAAGATCTTTCAAGATCTTACTAAGATTCTTGTAAGATCTTACCAGATCTTACCAAGTTTCTTGTAAGATCTTACAAGATCTTACCAATATTTTTGTAAGATCTTACAGGATCTTACCACGATTCTTGTAAGATCTTACAAGACCTTACCAAGATTCTCACAAGATCTTAATATGAGATCTTATCAAGACGTTTCTCATATTCTGCTAAAAAACACTACCAAAATAGAAAGAGTAGAAAAAACTTTAGAATAACATTTTATTAAAACAGAAATCCTATTTTTATTACAAAGCAATGAACTATTTATACAACTTTGAAACTGGAAACAAGGACACTACTACATTGTTTCCGAGTAAAATTAAAGCGTGATGCACCTCTTGGCAACATAATAATGGTATTCCAAATTTTGATTAATGGAAAAAAATTACCACTTATTTTACTAAAAAATATGAAGGTAAGATAAAATATTATTTGAAAGAGGCTACTTCAAATGCATAATTCACAAAGCTGCAACATATTATTGTTACCCTTGTAGAACCAGACACTACGTGTAATCTAGTATGTAAATCCTATGTAACAACCATACACGTATGTAAATGGTGTTATGATACACATGTAACTTCGATATAGAGGCCTTATTCAAAAGCTATGTTATACATATGCCTCATCTATATATTTTGAAAGGAAATGCTATGTTTTAGCTAGTCAAATGGAACCTTTACATAGCATATGTAAAGGCTATGTTATGGGACCGTTTTTTGTGTCCAAAAATAAAAATAGTTTCAACATAGTTTCTATGTAGATTCCAAACAGAAAATACACAACACATATAGTGTATACATAGTTACATACAACACTTACATAGTGATAACATAGGGTGTAAATAGGCTACAAATAGCCTCTACATAGCTGTAAATAACTGGAAATAGGACAAACATAACTGTTTCATAGCATTTACATTATATTGTAAATAGAATCTACCTACTAACTGAAATTGAGGGTCCATAGCAAAAATTGTATGTACATAGCACTTACATAGAAATACTATAGGATGTAAATAGGCTTTGACTAGCCTCTAAACATTTATGGAATAGTATTGTAATAGGAATTACACATCTCATGCCTAATGCTTGCATTTGAACAAGGTCAGAAAAATCAAGAAAAATAGCTTGAACTCACTGAGAAATAGAAGTACTAGTGCACACATGGAACAAAAGAAACAAGGTTATGATATCCTGCTCCTGTAAAATAATATTCCAGCAAATCAGAAATGTGCTGGAAACTACAAAAAATCCATTATAGTCAAGCTATTAACAGTTATTACCATAGCTCATAGACAAAGACAAAAAAAAAAGGACTACAGATTTCAAAGCAGGAACATTTTTTTATTGCATGAACCTAAACATTTAACTCATGCCAAAATCTTTGGATTGGGTTCCTGCTTTAAATTTAAAAACAAAAAAAGCTTTAAAACACAAAACTATAACAAGTCTGCAAGGAGAGATCCCCAAATACATCAAACCATAACTGGTTGAGGAGGCAGAATTGGCTGCTAAGCATTTTTGTCTGCTGTAAAGGACCTTTCCCTCCTGTCCCATCAAATAATTTTTTTCAGATGTGTCTCTTTATACTCTTTCATGGCAACTAAAAAAAATACAGTACATATGCTTCAATCACTGATCATTACAATTAAATTGTGTGAAGAGTAGACTCATAAATTTGGGTCTCTACTTACAAACGTCCATAATAGCTTTCTCAGGCATTTTCTGCATTGATTACAATAGTTAAAGTGACAGAAATTAGCATTTTTACGAGAAGGAATCAGTTGTCAATCGTACACATGTAACTTGCCGTATGAGAACTTTTTTTCCAAATCATTTGCATCAACATTTGATCTAACTTCATTATTCTTGTTAAAGCTTTACCAATTTTTACAGGGCTATAGCATTTAAGCCAAATTGAGCCTCCTTCTTTCACAAATTGACTCGAAGGTGTGAAAATGTGAATTCTTCATGCATGTAAATCGTTCCTCATTTTGAAGACAATAAGCCATCAAATCAAATGTTATTCGCTTAAAGTTAATGCTTACCTCTTTACTTGAGTTGCTGTAAGTATTTCCTTGCCTGGATCAGCATTTAAAGAGTAAAACTAACAAAAAAATCGTCACCACAAAAGCGTGTCAGATCGTTGGTACAAACGTTTGAATAAAACCGCCCCAGAGGTTAGTACTTTATGTAAGACTACTTATAATGTCCTGAGAATACCCTATAAATCCCTGTATACCCTTGTATACCCTTTGTATATCCCTTGTATACCCCTTGAATACCCTTGGTATACCCCTTGTATACCCTTGGTATACCCCTTGTATACCCTTGGTATACCCACTGTATACTCATTTTATACCCTAGTATACCCATGTATACCCTTGTATACCCTAGTATACCTATTGTATACCCTAGTATACCCAAGTATACCCTTGTATACCCATGTATACCCATGTATACCCTAGTATACCCTAGTATACCCAAGTATACCCTTGTATACCCTAGTATACCCATGTATACCCATGTATACCCATGTATACCCATGTATACCCAAGTATACCCATGTATACCCATGTATACCCTTGTATACCCTAGTAAACCCTAGTATACCCAAATATACGCATGTATACTCTAGTATACCCTCTTATACCCAAGTATACCCATGTATACTCAGGTCCGTTCTTGGACTTGCCACAGGTGACCATGTAACCCTGTGCTACCTGCCTCATGCAGAGAAGGAAACTCTGTCAAAAAACCTCGCTGCCTTGCGGTGTCATTGAGATGACAAAGGCTAGGGGAGTAAACCCCAACAGATAATCCGGAGTGGAGCCCCTAAGGCGGCTGGTTCTTGCAACGCAATACCTTCCGGCAACTCCTGCAGCCAACCTGACGCCAACTGTATTGGTTTGTCCTTTCCGTTGGATCTCGTCAGCACGGTTAGAGAGGGGGGTCCTGACGACTGGGCATCCCAGGTCCTCCATATCATCGCCCTGGCCTGCGCCCTGGAGAGGTCACTCCAGTGCCGCATCCCGCGGCAGCACAACATGGGGAGACGGCAGTTACCGGTTAAAAGCCCAGAGCTTATTGGCGTTAGTTCGGGCGCCTGGGGCTGTCTCCTATCGGTGGGAGGGATCATCGCATCCCACTGGCCAGCTACCGCCTGCCTCAAGCTGGGCAGCCCCCAGCCAGTAAGGTGCTGGCCCGCCACAGTCCGCCTACTTCAGTGGGTGCCTGGAGTGTAGGCCAAAAGCTGAAAAGCGGACTGTAACCCACGCACCAGGCAACAAGAAAAGGAACACAAAGCCGCCAGTGCTGAAACTGGCAACCTGGAACGTCAGAACTATGTGTCCTGGCCTGTCTGACGACCTCCAACAAATCAGTGATGCCAGGAAGACCGCCATCATCGACCGTGAGCTGAAGCGGCTGAACATCGACATTGCAGCCCTCCAGGAGACGCGACTCCCTGGCTGCGGCAGTCTGAAGGAGAGGGACTACACCTTCTTCTGGCAGGGACAGGAGCAACAAGAGCACCGACTCTACGGCGTCGGCTTCGCTGTCCGTAACTCACTTCTCTCCTCCATTGAAGCGCCCTCCTCAGGCACACCGCGAGTCCTCTCCCTGCGCCTCACCACCGCCTCTGGACCAGCCAACATCCTAAGTGTCTACGCCCCCACACTCTGCTCCACAGCTGAGGCCAAGGACCAGTTCTATGAGGAGCTGGAGGCGAAGATACAGCGGGTCCCTTCCAAGGAACACCTGTTCCTGCTCGGAGACTTCAACGCCCGTGTTGGTGCTGACCATGACTCCTGGCCTCGCTGCATCGGCCACTTTGGCTTAGGCAAGCTAAACGAGAACGGCCAGCGTCTCCTTGAGCTTTGCTCCTACCACGACCTGTGCCTGACCAACACCTTCTTCTCCACCAAGCCCCACCACAGGGTGTCCTGGAGGCACCCCAGGTCTCATCACTGGCACCAGCTGGACTTTGTCATTACCAGGAGATCCCTGCTGAGCCAAATGCTAGTCACACGCACCTTTCACAGTGCTGACTGCGACACTGACCACTCCCTGGTGGCCAGCAAGGTTCGTCTCCTCCCCAAGCAAGTCCACCGCTCCAAGCCGAAGCCCCGACCCCGCATCAACACAGCCAGCACTGTAAAGCCTGAACTGCGGCAACGCTTCGCCAATGCAATTGATGTAGCCCTGGAGGACTGTCCAACTGACAGCGCTACACAGCAGTGGAACCACATCCGTGAGGCTGTGTTCCAGACCGCCCTGGACACCTTTGGAAGAAGAGAGAGAAAGAGCGCAGACTGGTTTGAGGCTGGTGCCACCGAGCTTGAGCCCGTCATTGCCGCCAAGCGAGCCGCTCTTCTTGCCTACAAGAAAGACCCCTCAGCAAAGACGCTTGCAGAACTCCGTGCTGCACGCAGCGAAGCTCAGAGGATTGCCAGGCGCTGTGCCAACGACTACTGGTTGAATCTTTGCCAAGACATCCAGCTTGCCGCCGATCTAGGCAACGTCCGTGGGATGTATGAGGAAATGAAGAAGGTGTTCGGCCCAAGTGCCATCAAGACTGCCCCACTCAAGTCAGCTGACGGCGACATCATCAAAGACCGCAGCAAGCAGATGGAGAGATGGGCGGAACACTACCAAGAGCTCTACTCAAGGGAAACCATTGTGACCAATACAGCCCTTGAGAACACCCTTCTGCTGCCCGTGATGAACGAGCTGGATGAACCACCAACCATTGAAGAACTCCACAAGGCCATTGACTCCCTTTCCAGCGGCAAGGCCTCAGGCAGTGACAACATACCCCCTGAAGTCGTCAAGGCCGCAAAGGAGAGCTCCCTCCTACAGCACCTTCACGAGCTTCTAATGCAGTGCTGGGAGGAAGAAGCAGTGCCCCAAGACATGCGAGACGCCAAGATCATCACGCTCTACAAGAACAAGGGCAAGAGGAGTGACTGCAACAACTACCGAGGCATCTCTCTCCTGAGCGTTGTCGGCAAGGCCTTTGCCCGGGTGGTTCTCAACAGACTGCAACTTCTCGCTGAGCGTGTCTACCCAGAGGCGCAGTGCGGCTTCAGGGCCGCCAGGTCAACCATCGACATGGTGTTCTCAGTGAGGCAGCTGCAGGAGAAATGCCGGGAGCAGAGAAAACCCCTGTACCTGGCCTTCATTGACCTGACTAAGGCCTTTGACCTGGTTAGCCGTGAAGGACTGTTTGCCCTCCTCCAGCGGATTGGATGCCCCCCCAAGCTTCTGAGCATGATTGTGTCCTTTCATCAGGATATGCGTGGGACCGTTCAATTTGATGGATCCTGCTCGGAACCCTTCC
>NC_090879.1:52537798-52562798 GCF_036669935.1 Montipora foliosa
TCAAAAGTTGAACTCTTTTGGGAATCATCCTAAAACCCACAAAATTTTAATAGATACTGTTCATTGTACTATGCGATGTGTTTCCGAATCTCGCTTTGAAATCCGCTCGCCTGCAGCAGCAAGGAGTGTATATTTGGGTTATTGACCGAACAGGCTTGGTCAATAAAGGATTTATTATATGGGATAAAAAACCAAAGAATGATCACTGATCGTGCGGGACCAAGCGAGAAATCCTGAGCGGGCAAGATAGCTCCATCTTACCCGCGCGGGTAGCCAATCACAGCACGGGATTTGGTTCATCCTGCCCGCTAAACGGAGCTAGTAGTCATATAATAACTTAAAGTATTCTTAGTCATCAGGCCCCATTTGTTCAAAGCCCAGGGGCTGTTTCTCAAAGTCCCGGGAGCTTTTCGGGCCCCAAAAGCAGATCGTGAAACTAAGATCTGTTCACTTTAAAGGATTGATCTTTTAAAACACATTTTCAACACCAGAGAAAACAACATAATTGCAAAGTTGCATGACTTTTTTTCCTTTTGAAGGTACAAACCGTTTTTTCATCACCCGAAATACGCCCGAAAAGTTTCGGGATCTTTGAGAAACGACCCCCACTCAGATAACTTTATCCGGTGGATAAGTCACCATCCGTCACTTTCAGTCTCTGCAAAGATTTCAGTATTTGTTCACGTAATCGTGAAAAATGTTGGCGAACGTTAAACGTGAAGCATATTTTATACTCAGGGTAGTGACTTATCCACTGGATAAAGTTATCTGGGCTTTCAATAACTGGGTCCTGTTCTGTACATTCCTTACTTTAAAAAAAAAATGTAATAAATTAATTTATAAGGTTTGCTTTTTTTTTTCTTCCAGAGTTTTTCGCCATTGGCTGACCTTTCCCGAAATACCCCAAGTCCATTTCCAATAAACAAAAAGCTGTGGAGTTGATTGTTTCGTTACAAAATGGACGATGATTTTAGATTTCAAATTCGAACTGATTTAAAATTCACAACCGTTCGTAAGATTTTCACTTGTTGATATTTAAGCCCAAAATGTTGGATTCTTATATTTAAGGCTCGTTTAAACGGTTTCATTACTTGCTTTTAATTCTGTTGAACCAGTTTTTGAAACTAAAAAAGGAAAGTTTGCTCAAAGTGTGATCAAAAACTGCCTTAAACCGCGGCCTTCATTCAACATCGTTGAACATTCCCTTTGTTTTCAAAAACGTTGAATGTAGTTAAATCCGTTTGAACTCTCTGTATTCTGAAACACGAATTTCAAGATCAGTTGGGTAACTTGTTCCCCATTCCTGCTAATCAATTTTACATTGTTGGCGCGATGTTTTAACCATTTGAACGACCTCGGCACAACATTGCATTTCTTTGATCGATTCAAGTGTTGGCGAAGAAATGTCGGTAAAATATTTAAACCTTTTGAATGAGCCTTTTAAACGGTACGAAAGGTAATGTTGTATTTTTATATGAGAAGAAAGATCACTGTAGTAATGGGTAATTTAAGACATTTTATGCATTTTTTAACATTAACGTTTTTTACAACAAGCTTGCATTTTTGCTACTGTGAAATATTAAATGCGCGTTTATTCAAGAGTGAAAAATGCAAGTTTAACAAATTACTTTCGAACAGTTCGAATAGAAATTGATCGGAAGATTGAAAGGAAAAACTACAAAATGGTAAAGTTTTCGTTTTAAAAAATTGATCTAAACATGTCCTTACTAGTGTTTTATAGCCTAATTACAGTATAGTCTACAGGGTTTGCACTATTCCTGGAATTCCTGAAAAACTCCTGGGTCCGGTTGTTCGTAAGTCGATAACTTAATCCAGGATTAGCGTTAACTTTTTTTTCATGTTCTCAACTTTTTGTTGAAAGTTCCTTTTTGCTTATTTTTGTTTTTCGAGATTGACTTCTAATGTAAAGTTTTGCCGAATATCAGCGTTGAACAGCATTTTGGGAGTAGAGAAAAATACGCCTTGGTTAATTTTTAATCTGGGATTAGCGTTAATCTGCTTTTGAACAACCGGGCGGTCTGGATTTTTGAAAATTTCTTCCAAGTCCCTGGAAAGCTCTTTGAAAATTCAATGTTGGTATCAACTCCTGGAAAACTCCTCAAAGGTGTTTCTATTGATATTAGTTGCGGTATTCAAAAAAAATTTGAATCGTTTTTCCACAAAAATGCAGTTTGTAGATAAAAAGCTGTGGAGCTAAAGCTTATTGATGATGGACTAGATATTAAGAAAAAAGCGAATGAGACAGTTCTCAAAAAGTTTCTCTACGTGCACTTAGACCTAGTAAGTAGGGAGATTAAGCAAGGACAACAAAAACTTCACTCCAAAATTTAACTTAGCGCTATTGGAAGTATTTCGCGATTACTCCTTTTTGTTCACATTGTACATTAAATGCGAACTATCCTGTAACTGGATGGATACAAACGGTTTTAAAGCAAAACTAGAAAACGAATGATCCATTGTTGTATACTTACGTCGGTGGCAAAACCTAAAGGCTGGTTTTCACTAATGACGGACTCGAAGTCGTAAGAGCGCTTATGACTTAGTGAAAATCAAAGATCGGAGTCGGAAGAATCAGAACGTTCCCATTTTCTTCCGACTCCGCTTATGACTCCATCGCTTATGATCCAGTGAAAACTAGATTGTCGGAGTCGGAAGCAGAAGCGGAAGAACCAACCAATCATAATGCTTGGAATCGAGCATTGTGATTGGTTTATTCTTCCGCTTCTGCTTCTGACTCCGACAGTTTGATTTTCACCAGATAGTATGGCTCTGCGCTTCTGATTACGACTCCCGACTACGACTCCGTCGCTAGTGAAAACCAGCCTTAAAAGTAGGTGATTTCACGTTGTGAAACGGCAAAGAAATGTACGGAGATTCGGGCTGCAATCATATTCTTGCTTTGTGGCGTTATCGTTGTCGTAGCCGTCATCTTTGCTTAAACTCCTTAATACCATGTTCTAAAGGAAAAGTGATTTGTAATTTCCATGTTGGGGTCTTGGGTTTCTTTTGTTTACAACCTGCAAAACTCCTGGAATTTTATAATCTCCTGGTAGTGCGAACTCTGAGTCTAGTCAAATTGTAGAGTTTCGAAGAAAACCTGAATAAATAATTTCGGCTTGAATGGGGCTTGGCCAGGCTTTCTTTGTCGCTGCTTAATTTTGCTGCTCAACTTAACTTTCATGTATTTCAATAGGCCAGTTTCGTATTCTAACGGTTGGACTGGATCTAGCATGAAATGGAGGCTAATGCGGGCAAATTAATTTGCATTTGAAAAGATTTGCCTGCATTAGGCTCCATTTCATGCTAGATCCAGTCCAGCCGTGAGAATTCGAAAATAGGGACTTTAAGATCTGCGACGCGACGGTAACGAAAACGTCATTTAAAATTGCAAGTTCAGGTTTATTAATCTTTTTCGTCGTTATGTCGGCTTGTCTAACTTCTAAAAACTAGTGTAACTCCCCAGGAACTGAATTAGGAGGTGCGGTATTGAATCTACGACAGAAAATTCAAATTCGCTGCCTTTTGTTCACGTTCCCCGTAAAACTTGAGAATTCGTCATTTCACGTCGCAGATATGCCGAAAACGTGAAAGAAATGTACAAAAATGAAAAATGCACGTGCACAGCGTGCAAAGCTATTGTTTTTGCTCATTAAATATGCAAAATTTGTGACGTTTTCGTTGCCGTCGCGTCATAGATCTTAAACTCCCTAATGGTCTATTTCCACAGTTCAAATATACGAACATTTCATGATATTCCGCTATACCATTCATTCGTTCACTTATTCTTCTCAAGAGCTCTGCCCTTGGACAGGTCCGGGATAGAGTTTCAACGATCCTGGTCTCTAAGTAGAGCTTTCATTTCACGTTAGCTACTTTTCCATTGAGATTGTCCAATATCTTTACTCTTCTCCTTCCTCTGGATATTTTCTTGAATGGTTTTTTCAATGATCTGTACTAAGTATCCCAATCTCTCTCCCAGAATATGTCTCATGCAACTTGCCTGTCTTCATTGCATTCTATTCAATAATGCCTGATTTAATGCCTTATCCACCCAGCTAATTCTCTTAACCATTCTCCGGACCCATATGTCAAAAGCCTCCAGGAATATTCCAGGTTGTCGAGTCTAGGGTTCAGCTGGAAAGAGTGCCACATTCCGTACAAGAGCTTTGACTACGCCTTTCCCTTAGTGACTGGTCTAAGCTCCTAACGATTATAATCAGCCGCCTCTTGTTTTTATTACATGCTTCCTTGCCCAGTGCAATTTTCTCCTCGATTTACTCACATACCTTTTCCACCACTGCTTAAAAGTGGCGCGCGAGCCAACTCAGGCCCCTACGGCCGACTTTTCTTTCTTTTCTGTGTAGCTTAAGTAGCTAAATTAAAAATACCCTTAAAATGGAGCACTGATGGAGAGTGGGGAGTAAATGGGCGCACCATCGACCTCAGGTTTGTCGGTTGAATTACTGTTACGAGTTATCGACGTTAAATATGGCTTGAATAAGACAGCAAATACAAAAGAAGGCACGGATGGGGAAAATTGAAGGTTAAAATGGATTGCATGCCTCCGGGGTTCTTGAAAACTCTTTAGCATGACAGTTTTTTAAACGTTGATCTCCATTGTTTGTAACTATCTACACTCGACGGACCTTTTTTTTCCCTGAAGTTTTGAGTTGTGTTGTGTAAAAGTAATTTCTGGGTTGACGTTAAGTTGAATCATGCTAAGGACGAGTAATTGGTAACTACGCAAAATCAACGGCGATCCCCTGACACAGCCCCTTGACGCCTTGTCATCAGCAAACCTGTCTCTCAACAACCACACCCTCTCGCATATCCTCAGCATTTTCAGTGTTGTTTTAGGCTTGATCAAAGACGCAATAATTTACACCAAGACCTAGCCCCCTCCCCTCCCCCCCCCCCCCAAACTTTCAAACGTACTCCGCGGCCCCTGGAGTGCCTCGGTCAGCATAGGACACGAGACCTAAAATTCTTTCTTCTACTTGCTGCAAGGCTTTTAGGAAATTGTCTACCGCATCTTTTCCACGTAGTACAGGAGGTCGACAGTATTCTGATCATTCGGAAACAATCGTAAGCGAAACCACACGCTTGAAGTTTTTACATTTTTCTGGGGAGTATGTCGTTAGGGTCGAGTAAGGTGGGCTGAATCTTGGTGGTGTGGCACTCAAAATCCGCGTAAACGACAAGAGAAACTCAAACCTGTTCCTGGAAATCTCTAGCTTGTTATCATTAATCAGTTGCTCTATTCTCAGTTACAGTAGACCATGCTGACTACATAGTGGTTTGAGGTCTTCAATGTCATGACCTGTTCTCAAAGAGGAATAGACTTGACCTTCATACTCCGTTTGACTCAGCATATCCTAAACGATCAAGGGCACCCAAGGTCAATTTCCGGAAAATATCTGTTCGGAAGACGATTTTCGGAACATTTGTTGTAAAATTTCTTGCTTTCCTGCCTGTCCTAGGATTTTCGAGCCCCTAAAAAATGGTATAATTGCCCATTTTTAAAGGATTTTTACCCTAAAAAGGTCACCTAGTATTTTTCGGAAGCCTTTTTTCTGACTGAAAATTTCGAAAAGGTACGTTTTGCTCTCTATAATTTTCGGATCACTTGACTTTCAGCTAGGAAATCCGAACAGATGAAAAATTTTTAGGGGATAAAAATATGCCTATATCCACCGTTTAAATACAAAAATACGTTTTACAATGCTATGTTTAAGTGGTTTTGAACTATATTCTCGTTGGGTGCCCCTGAACGATACAGTTATGTTTTGCGAAACTACGTGGGTGTGTTTGGTTGAAGACTGGAAGAGATCTTTCGACAACAACCACACAGTTGGAGTGTTATCTACTGACATGAGCAAAGCCTTTGATTGCTCATCCCCTGACGGACCTGCTACTCTCAAAGCTCCAAGCTTATAGTCTATGTAGCGACCCCTTGGCATTTTATCAGAGCTCACACGCTGTTCAAACTGGTACGGCCGAATTGAAAAACTTTCGCAGGCATGTTCCTCATCGATTTTATTAGAATACGTCCCAGAATCGGCCATTTTTAGCGATGATATAAAGGCAAAACCCCTTCTTCGCCAATGCAAAATATTGTACACAACTCTGGGTTTTGACGATTCTACGTCACACGATGATACGCTGACCGCTTTCTGAACAAGCGGGCAATTTTCAAGAGGGCGGGTTTCTATTTGCATTTTCGGTCGTCTTTCAGGTGCAATATTTCATTTGAATGAAACGATATGGGAATGATGTTATCAAAAATTGAGACATAAACCCGAGGCCAAACACACAAAATACCTTCAATTTTACCCCGGAGTTCCCCTTTAAAGTCCTACTTTACCAACAGGAAAAAAAAGGGTATGACTAGGCGATACCTGAAGTGAATGGAAAGCTGTAATACGCGGATGCCCCCAGGGGTCGTCGTCGCTTGGTCCAGTGTTGTGGAACTTTTACCAAAACGATTTGTTTTATGAAAATATTCCATCTCAACTAAGTGCTTACGCTGACGACCACCAAATATATATTTCGTGTGTGAAGATTGACTACGTCGTCAGCAGTCTTGCATGAGGAGGACGGGAATACAACTGCTCGCTGATATAAATCCAACTAGCTCTCGGGTAATCCATTGAAAATATCAAGTACTGGTTATGTCAAGAGCCAAGCAGGAAGTTATGAAGACGGTGCACATCGACGATCATACAATTCGGCAGGCTCAAGAGATTAAACTACTGGGGGTGATACTCCGGCGATGTAAACCTACAGTTCTCGGAACATATTAAGCAAATTTGCACCAAAGTGACAAGCAGAAGTATTGGAGTGTTATCTAGATTAAGGAACCTGATCCCCACAACAGCAAAACTAACAATCTATAAAACAGCCATTATGCCACACTTCACATACCGACCATACCGTAGTCTCGTTTGGCACTTCTGCAAGGCGGAAACTGGAGCGCATTAACGAAAGGGGCTTACGGACAGTCTCCTAAGAAGAGCAAAAATGACAACAATTTACACTGAATCGGAGGCTTCAGGACATAGCCATTTTCATGTTCAAAATAAAGCACGGCGTGTTGCCAAGTTCAGTAACTGAACTATTCAACATTAGTCGTACAAACTACAATCTCAGAAACGCAGACTTCAGACAGGAAAGCTTCAACGCTACAAAATACGGCAAACACTCTCTCAGGCATTTTGGACCACTTCTTTGGTCCAAATTTAACCGGGAGTTAAGATCAGCACCTACAATCAGTACCTTTAAAAAGGCACTAGACAGACAGACATAGCCTCGTTAATAGATGACTCGCGACTGTGTCCTTTGCAAGAGTTAGCACCAGTTCGCCTCGCTTCTTATTTCTTATTCCTTTATGATCCGGGGAGCGTTATCTATTCGGTAGTTATTTTTAGAACTAGAATTCAGAGTTTCAAATTCAGAGTTTGAATGTGAATTTAGAGTTTTATATATACAGTCTCCCCACTTAGTAATACACTGTGCCTGAGCTATAAGACTTGAGACTTCAGTAACGTTCATCATCATCAGTTGGCTATTTACAAGTGCAGCTGGGAAGTTGAACCAGGGACTACCAAGGAACAAATTCAACGAGTGGTCAGATCGGGTCTTGAACCCGGGATATCCGGATCTCAAGGCACGCGCCCTAACCACTGGCAAACACTGCCTCCTAAAATAGAGAAAAAAAAACAACACCTATTGTTATATACCTAGACTTTCGCTCAACAAAACGAGCACTGTGATTGGTTAATTCTTTGTCACGTGGCCCTGATCAAATTCAAATGTATCCCGACCAGGATACAATTCGCAGTTGTTGCCCGCTCCGGATGTTTTGCTGCGATTGATGCAGGAAAAGTCTAAACTTAATGTCTGGTCCCTCGGGAAACTAGTTAGTTTCCCTCGGGACCGTACATTAAGTGTATAAATATTAACACGAGCTATCGAAACAAAGTTAACAAAAAGTATCAGGTTTTTACCCCAAAGTATACCCCGTAGTTGAGTGGCGAATCAAAATTGTGGAACTACATTAAACAATGAACTGGTTTTTAATAACTCTGACAGTTTTGCAAACATGAACAGGCAGTTTCCTGAAGCTTACAGCGAGGCTTTGTGAGTCATCAAAAGACAATTTACATTTTCAGCCCATGTCGCTGTCAAGATGACAAAATGTTTGACTACCACCGATTAACTTCGCTCGAGAAATGGGAGTCCTGTGTCACAGGCCTGTGTGATCTGAAAGAGTCCACGAAGCCGGCATCACTCCTTGAACACCTTCAGGTCCTTGTTTGTACCCTGATGACGGAAATACAATCTGTCAGAAAGGTTATAGTAAATGAGCGTCCGTTTCTATCATTAAATAAAGTTCGACAAAAGCGTTTCGTATGTTCTTCCAACACATTTCGCACGGCCACTGACAGTTGCCTTAGCTCTGAGTAGCTCGTTGTTTGAACATCAAGACTGTTTAAGAATGACGAGAGTTTTTTTCAAATGTTCCAGTGTTTTGGTCAAACGAGCATAAACGAGTGAGAAGGCTCAACATAGACGGTTGAGACTTAACGTACAATTTCATGATTTATTCAGTTCTACCGTGCCGTTTTTCAGCATTCCCTTACAGAAATATGGCCTGGCAGCAGACGAAGCAAACAACTAGTTACTGCATGCAGGTCCGTGCTACAAACAAAAAGATTGGTTTTATCAACGGAGTTGATAATGTAAATTGGCCACCGTACAGGGATACTAAAAGCTGACGTTTCGAGCATTAGCCCTTCGTCAGAGCGAATGACCCAATTAGGAGATCACCGAAGTTCCTTTTTCAAAGTGCTACAAACACACACGTTAGTCACTCAGTAATGATGAGTAAATTGCCGTACAAGTGTTGGGTTCTTTAAGAGTCCAAAGAATTTAAGAACAAGTGTTGTGTGCGGTCGTCATCCAAGAAGACTACAAAGGCAACACTCATCTGTCTGATTTCTCGATTATTTCAACATCCTAACATCCTGTCCACTGCCGTGTGATCTCCTAATTGAGTCAACGAGTCAGCAATTCATTTCCGAGTTGATTTCGTGTGTCTGTGGAGCTGGACCGAAATTTACAGAAATCGTGAGACGATGACTCGTGATGGTGCATTAAGTTGTTGTGGCCTTTGCTTAATATCCAAGACACACATGGACCAAACGCTACCCAGTCTGTGTTTATTGCTTACGCGTTTATCGCAAGTGAAAAACAACCCCTCACGGGATTGAGACTGACATGCGCAACACGATTCCTTCTCTCCGTACCTCTTTGATTTCTACTCTTAGCCCCAGATCTTTAGCTGCCGTTTTGATATAATCCCGTTCCTTCTCTGTCAACGTTGATGGTAAAGATAGTACTGGAGAATTTTTCTCTTCCTTGAAGTCTCTGCAACGAAAACAACAACAAAATAATAAACCTGCATCCTGCCATAACATTCACCAATCATGTAAAGCCCCGGACATTTTGCGAATTCAGAAATTTCCAAGCGGCGCGTGGAGTCCGCGATTTGCACGCGTCTGCAGTGGTCGGGCATGAATATACACCGTAACACGTCTTTACCATCTGCTCAAACAATCGTATTATGCAGTTTTTTTTTTCCATCTATATTAAATTTCTTAAGACTTCGTAAGTTGTTACTTTACGAGGTCAAAATAACAAAATGTTGGGGTTATAGTTTTGGTATTAGAGCGGTTTTCAAATGACTGTCGAATGCAATTACGCGACTGCGATTGCTACGTTTAGTCAGGATTGGTTTAAAAATCTCGCGCCAGTTTATCAACCAATTAGAAGGAAAACCAAAACTAACCCCGACTTGCACACGCTATTTTTCCCGCGCTTTGAGCAAGTTACACGGAATTGCTAAGAATTTGGATTGGTTTCATTGCCCTGTTTGCACCTGCTGTGATTGGTCGAAGTAATTAGAACACTCAATTGAAAACCACCCTATACATTACGTAAAACAAGCCGCACCTTAGCCTTTTCATAAGGACTTCTTTATTTTCTTCCGAAAGGCTTGCAGATGCAGATTTTTCATCGTTTGTCACTCCTGCAAAGGAAACAAAAATGGTCAATAATTACATTACCGCGAGAAATACCTACAGTTTGTTCAATATCAGGGAGCCAAAGCATCAACTACGACGAAAAAACCAAAATATTTAATGGCCAAATCAATGGACTTAAACGTCCCGCATAGCCTGCAGAGAAGGCGTTTTTTGGGAGGAGGACGTTTGTTCAAGGTCCAACGTTCGTAATGGACCGCCATTTGAAAGCACACAGCCGGTCGAGGATTGGGACGAGGGTCGGGACCGCACCCCTTCCCCCACTACGATTTTATACTGTCCTCCTTTCACTGAGTGCAATTGTTTTTTAGTCACCTGAGGCTTCTGTTAGGGACGATTCACACGGTACGACTTTGTCGCATGCGACAACGGCTTACGACAGGCCCACGACATGATTTACGATTGTTGTGTACGTCAGAAAAAATGTCGTAGCATTTTAAAACATATTTTAAAACGCTGCGACAATAGTAAGTCATGTCGTAGGCCTGTCGTGAGCTTGTCGCATGCGACAAAATCGTATCGTGTAAATCGGCCCTTAGTCCCGCTATCCAAGATGTAGGCCGATAATTCTTACCAAAACAAAAATAGCCCTGCTTTGCAGGACACGCCCCGAACGTCCGTTTTCCATTTGGGAACATGTCTTTGCCTTTCTGGCCTCAATTGTTCAATGGCTGGATAACTTAATCCAGTGGATAAGTCACTGTTCAGAGTATAAAATATACTCCACGTGAAAAATGAGTTGGCTAAGTTTTTCGGTCACGCCTTTACTTGGAAGTACTTAGACAGTGCCTATTCAAGGTCACATGGGAAAATAATGAAATCTTCATGTTTTATCCACCGGATAAAGTTATCTGGTCTTTAAAAAAACTATGGCCTGTTCCTGACAACAAGGAGTTTAAAGGAAACCTCGACTCCAACAAAAAATAACTTCAAAACAACAGGAAATGTTTACAATCAACTTTGTTTTCCCGTTTTCAAAGAAAACGTGTGCTTCCGAAATAAATGAATTTCAGAATTGCTTACTTTTGTTTTCCAATTTCACGGGCGCATCCATCTTAAATAACTGTGACGTGTTACGGTTGCTCTCTTGATTGTTCGTATGAAAAGCTATTTGTATAAGAACAATCATGATTATCTTTGCTCGAGAGATGTCGCGCTTTATTCTCAACCAATTCGACGCATAAGCGATCCTCACTGTGACTTTCTCCCACGTGTTTTCTTCACTTAGCACCGGCTACATTTTAGTTTTATTCATCTCTGTCCGTTTTGATCGGCGCACTCAGTGACCAGTGACTCAGTGATACCTTTCTTGGCCGCTGTTGAAGAACCAAACATTCGCCCACATCGCTCCTTTTCCAGAGCACGGAACTGGCTCACTGTTCTGATGGAAAAAAAGGAAACGATGAAGGTACAAACTCGAGAAACTTACCACTTACTTCCAGAAATACGCCTAATTAGAAGAACGCCTCCATGAGGAGTCAGGGTGATAAGGTAAGCGCTTTCCGAGCCAATGACCCAACACGCCGGTGCTTATCCCCGGTTTCCGTAGCATTAAGCGGCTAGGAGTAATTTTAACTCCCCCCTAGTTGGGATGCAAGTCCATCGCAGGGTTACCCCCAGCATTACGCCGGTACCCATTTATACACCTGGGTGAAGAGAGGCACCGTGGGAGTAAAGTGTCTTGCCCAAGAACACAACATAATGTCCCCGGCCTGGACCCGAACCCGGACCGCTCGCTCCGGAGTCGAGCACTCTAACCATGAGGCCACCGTGCCTCCCTCGAGAAACTTACCACTTACTTCCAGAAATACGCCTAATTAGGAGAACGCCTCCATGAGGAGTCAGGGTGGTTTAGCAGTTATCAACCGCGCCTCCCACCTCTGTGACCCGGGTTCAACTCTGGCCTCGGGTCGTATGTGGGCTGAGCTTCATTCGATCTCAATCTGACTCCGAGGGTTTTTCTCCGGGTACTCCGGTTTTCCTCCCTCATCAAAATCGACTCTCAGTCAATTATATCCGGCTGCGGGGAGGATATCATCGATAGGGATAACCTGTGGTATCCTTCCCTTTTATTGAATTAAATGAATGAAGTTGGTATTATTATTATACACCAAATTTTTGACATCCAACTCTGACGAAGTGTTCCTTCAAGCCTATGCCAACAATAAGCAACAATAAGGTAAGGGTAAAGGTTAGCGTTATTTTCAGCTTCGGGTAAATGCAGCTGTTTATCGGAGGAACACTTAATGACGTTAATTGTCTGTATTTTGAGACACAAATTGGGGAGAAGAAAAAAGGGACACTTCGTGATGCTTTTTGAAACCAGCATGCATCTAATTAGGCATTTCTGAAGGTGCATATCTGCCAATCACTAATTTGGATGCTGTACCACTGAGCTATAGTCGACGGGTGTTGAGGTTTCAATATACGGCTGGCCATGGTGGAATAGTAGGTGCATAGTTGTGATCGCTTCGCAAACCCAGACACAGGAGCCAAGTCGTAGGTTAAACAAACAGTAGTTACAGAGGCCCTACAGGCGGCGCTAAAAACCGCCGGTAACCGGCTTCTATTGAAACCCCTTGGGTCGTGGGAGTCAGGACAAACCACGCTCAGCTTACAAATGTCATGCAGTACTGCCAGGACATTAATGCAAACGTATTAAGTCACCCACTGAGCCACCTATTCATCCACCCACCCTCTTATTCCCTCATGCACCCAGACAGATAGACTGTTCATTAAAATACACTTCGCAGACCGTAGACTGAATTACGTATACAAATAAATAGATTATATAAAAATATAGATATAATATATACAAATAAATACAACGAAAGGTTCTGTAACTACATGTGACCTATAATAACAGAGAAAGGCTAAAAAATATCAAATACAACGGAACTAAGCAAGAGGAAAAAAAGATATTAAAAAGGGATATTAAAAAACTACATTACAACAACAGATGACTGATAAAAAAAGAGTTCTTGTACCGATTGGCCTTGCACATCGAATTATAAAACGTTTATTGCTCCTGAGCTTTTGGGATAAATGGGCAGCTGGTGGAAACAAATTTGAGAGTTTATGGTCCCTACATGAAGATATAGAGTTAAAAAGTTTGTTCGAGAGAAAGACACGTCTGGCATACAAATATCTCTCGTCTGCTAATTAAAGTTAAAGGAACTTTTCGACTAATCTAAATTTAGATTCAAATCTAATCATTTTAAATTGTAATTCGTCATGTCTCTACTTTGTATAAGAGTAAAGTAAAGTAAAGCAACCATATTTAACGTCGATAACTCGTAACAGTAATTCAACTGACAAACCTGAGGTCGACGGTGCGCTCATTTTACTCCCCCCTTTCCATCAGTGCTCCGTTTTACGGGTTTTTAAAGCTACTTAGCTACACGGAAAGGAAAGAAGTCGAAACAAGGATGTGAGATCCGGGAATCGAACTCAGGACCTCTTGCACCAAGGTCGCGCACCAACCGACTGTGCCATCCTTGATAACTTGATATCTTGATAACTTTGTAATTAATTAACTAATTAACTGATTTCTTAATTTGTATGTTCTATGCGATTTTAACAGGATTTTATTTAATAATATGTGATCAATAGCAGAGACAGGACTTGTTTTAGAAATGTGGCCTGCCTAGAATAGCTTTGCTAATTGCGAGTCGCCTAGGACTGTGATGATATTACATTGCTAATAAACAAATAAATTGATTGATTGAGGTCGACCAAACAGCGCCAGAGGTTCGGTGAAAGCGGCCTTTTGAGAGTTGACGATGAGATTTTGTGTAAAAGTGACCGGCTATAAATCCTCGCCATCCCAAAGATGTTGTAAATCAGATATCCCAATGGTTCAAAGCGTTGTACAATCTAAAAGTTTAAATTTGGAAGACATTTTGGCGGCAAATCTATCAGTGTGCTGCCCGGTTAGCGCTCACTCCATGAGCGCCCACTCAACTTCCCTAACACTCACCCATCCACTCACATACCCACTCAATCATTCAGACACTCACCCATCCACTCCTGCCACTTACTAACTAACGCAATCATTCACCCATCCACCCACTCGTGTAAACGCGACCCCTCTGGACTTGGATTTGACGCTTACAACCTGTTTAAATGCCCATATGGCACATTAAGTTGGGAGCAGCTGGGATGGTGCAGAGGCGAGCACTCGCCTCCCACCAAAGCATGTGGCCCAGGTTCGATTCCTCATCATATATGGGTCATCATATATGGGTTGAGTTTGTTGGTTCTATACTCTGCTCCGAGTGGTCTTAATTTTCTCACGCTACTCCGGTTTTCCCTTTACATGTACTCAAAAACCCGGAACGGACGATTTGATGAGTTCATTTAATTTGTCCCCAACTCGAGCCGCCCCAGTGCTAAATACAGTTGACACTTAAATAAAGTTCATCAAAAGTTCACAAAACAATAAATCACCTTGAAGTTTCAGCCATTTTACTCGCATCAAATAATCCTATAACACACTATGTACCTTCCAGGCCAGAAATATTACCTGTCGAGGTCAATCAAGGCGTCTCTAATAGCTTTATTATTCGGATCATAATACTGAGCTTTTTTGAACTCTTGCTTTGATCTGTCAAATTCCCCTTCCTTCATTAGGGCCTGGGGAAAAAAGAAAAGAAATATATAAGTATCTCAGTGGATGAGGATAAGATACCACCCCCTCTAAAACAAAATCATTAACTTTTAATAGTTTATTCACTTTATCCGTTTGCACTGTATTTCTGACGTAAATTAAATAACTAACACAGGGAATAACCCCAAACATAACACCTAAACTGCTGCTAGGAAAAGAATACAATATAGGACGAAGGAAACATATGAAGCACACATGTACCAACCATGAAATCCATCGTCAACTACCAAGAATAGGTAAGGTGCCATTTATATTAAGGAGAAAAGGTTGCCCTGATGTTGTGCAACCCGCGCTACAGGACGAGGATCTTTTCTTCCATTTGATAACAAAAGACAGAAAATAGTTGGCATTATATAGAGACAGAAACCCATAAGGGTTGAAACGTGTAACGCGCGTTCACAGCTTCCGAATATTCAGTGCGAACTGATTGGTTGAATGTTTCAGTGCTAAGTACCATATTTGGAAACCCCTCGCTCTTGTTGTTCCAAATATGGTACTTAGCAAATTAAATATTCAGAAGCTTGTTTCCCAGCACACAAGGGGCCGTTACACGTTTCAACCCTTATAGGTTTCTGATAGAGACAAATTGGCTTGGCTGCGAATGGTGACCCATCTGGCTGTCACCTACCAACCACAATGTAAGTACTTTGGCCTGCTTTACCAACTCGACTCAGTAAAATGTGAGAAAAGTCTGGTAGTGTAAACCCTGCTAAAGTTTGCTTATATCGGGGGAGGGGGGTGACCCGTCTTCCCCATACATTTAAAAAATAATGGGGCCACCAGATGTAATTCGTGACCCTATTGGGAGTAACAGCCAAAGGAAGAAGACACATCGTAAAACAGCACATTGCTTACACTCCATACTGATTTTCACCCTCATACAAAACTGACTTCACTACCTTGCCCATTCTGTAAAGAGCCTTTACGTTTTTCGGGTCAATTGACAACGCCTAAAGAAAAAACAATGATTTTCATGAAAATTAAGAATAAAAACCAGACATAGCAGACTAGAATGACGTTTCGATGACTCGCTTATCATTTTCAAATTTGTAAAACTGGAGTTGGATCCCCGGGGGGGTGGGGTTCTCCCTCATATGGGCTATATAGGTATGTGCAGCGCGAAAGGGTAGTGTTTTTTAGCCATTTTGGTCTGAAATAGGGTATCAATTTTGACCATTTTGGTCTGAAATAGGGGATGGTTTGTGCACTCTAGTCTTGAATTGCTTTATAGTGTGGAATTTTAAGCTAGAAACTTTGTACTGTTTTGTATCCTTCTTAATAAAAGCGTATAAACATTGCCTTTAAGATTGGTCTAACTATCAAATTTTTTAAAAAAAAGGGAGGCGCGGTGGCCTCATGGTTAGAGTGTTTGACTCCAGATCGAGTGGTCCGGGTTCGGGTCTTGGGCAAGACACTTAACTCTCACAGTGCCTCTCTCCACCCAGGCGTATAAATGGGTCCAGGCGAATCTAATGTTGGGGTAACCTTGCGATGGACTAGCATCCCATCCATGGGGGAGTAGAAATACTCCTAGTCGCTTCATGCTACAGAAACCAGAGATAAGCGCCGGCCTGGTGGGCCTTTCTAGGCAGCAGAGACTTCACCTTTTTTTACCTGAAATAGGGTAGGGAAAATCACAGATTTTGGTCTGAAATAGGGTAAGAGTTTCAGGAAGCCTGCCGCACACCCCCACCCTATGTTTCTGGAAGTAAAAAAGTATGGGGTTGGATGTCATAATTATAATAAAATGCATGTGAAAAACGTGTTGCGTACGTGGTCTTCCCAAATTTGAAAATGATGAATAAATCCTCAAAACGTCACTCCATGGGCACAAGATCAAAATAACTTTCACAGCATGGCGCAAACCTTAAAATAGCTCGAAAAAAAGAAAAAAAACCATCATGGGGCATGGGGATGCGTTCCCTCCCCTCCCTTTCTCTTGGCTAAGATGCTTTACCACTCAGCTGCACAAGGACAGAAAAACACTTAGTTTTTCTTAGTTTTTCTCTGTCCTTGTGTGGGCCCATTTCCACTAGTTGGGCTAACGCTCACATGGTTCATATGGGTAGAAAACTAGCACTTCACGTTACCCTTTAATAGTTACGTCTGTTGAAATATAAGTGCTACACGGCCAACGTTTGCAAAAACGTAACCCTTCCTTGTGCCAGTGACCCTGCTTTGATACAAACCCTTGTGCCTTTTACTGGGTTGCCACATGGCAATCCAGTCGAAAACTCAGTGATAGGGTCTTCCCTGTCACTCCGATCCCCTGCTAACTATTGTCTTTGTGCCTAGAGTCTTCGGCGCGTATCTTTGGTAGGTTTCAAGGGGTAGTAGAAATGCGTAGATTTTATCCGGAGGACACAGTAGAATATTTAATTAACCTGCAATGGCGTCGAAGTCAATGTAACGCGAAGGGCGTTTGGGGAGATCTTTAAACAAAATAAATGATACCCTAATGGAGCTCAAGAATGGAAAGTCAATTCGATAAACAAGACCTGCAGTTAAAAATAAATATCTAGAATCTTGAAAGCGACGAGTAATGAACTTCGACAGCAATTGCATCTTTCGCCGACGGATGTCAATGTGGTCGCTTTGTTTTTAAAATTTTACTAAATGTGAGGTTATGTACAACACTGAAACCAAATTCTGTATGGGTTTAACAACATTGAAGGAATCGAACGCCTTGAATGCATTAGCCTGCAAACAGGCTCTTCCGTTCAAAAAGGAGCGCAGTCGAAATATAAAGGCTTGGTTACGAAACCATTAACCAAGTCCCTATATTTGACATATTTCGACCGCGCGCAATTTTCAACGGAAGAGCGTGCTTGCAGGCTATGAATGCATCTAATTCCTGTTTACTCAAATTCCTGTTTATCTCAGTTGTCTGGCTGTTTACATTTATTTTGCACTCAACTCTGCACAGTCTTCAGGTAAAAAAAAAAAGTGGAAATGTGCCACTCAAGAATTATTTGAAAGAAAGCTTGTTGTCTATTTTGTGGTTCATTATTCACGGAAAAGGTTTTTCAGAAAAGGGTTTGATCCTGAACTGTGAGAAATGTATTTAATTGCATATGGTTCGTGACACGGATTGTGTTTCTTGTTTGCACGCACGCAATTGAAATAGGAAGGGTTTTTTTTTTGCCTCTAAGCAAATATGTTGTTTGTTTCAATACGTTTTACGCTGGAAAAGCTTTTTTTTTGAGATTTTTCGGCCGTTGTTGATTCATCATGTTGTGTAATATTCAAACGTGGGTTGAAATACGCGAGCAGTTTCCTCATAAAGACGACAGGAATTTGTAGCCGTGTTCTTCGTGACAAATGATTAATACGTAGCCATAGTTTTTAACGTCAGAAAAAGATTTGTTCAGTCACTCTAGTGTAAAATGAAGTTATTGTTAATTTGAGAAGCCAACAATATTTCTTAAACTTTCTCTTTAAAGACAGAGATTTTCCGCGAATTTTTTTGCCAACCTATTCACTTGAAATACTACATGATGTAACTACCGACCGTCGTTAGTTTATTTTATTTGCATATCTGCGTTTTGGTTCGCACTTCCGGTCACATGATAGTCATGTGACCGGAGAGCGCATGGGAGAGCTAGGCGCCATTTTTTGTTGTTGTTTTTTCTGCAAGAGCAAGCAGTTCTTCAATGTACAAGTACAAGTATACTTAAAGTGACATCTTTGGTGCAAGTATAGGAAGCAGTATTCAGGGAATAAATGCTTTAATCAGGGTTCAATTTGTGTGGAACTCACAGTCGAGGAACTGCTCGCCGAATCGATTGATGTTTTGGTTCTCCGGGAGAACACAGCTTCGACGAGTTTGAGTTTCATTGATCGGATTTGGAACTTGCTTTCAAGGAAAGCACGGCATCAAGTAAGGATTTGTCTGTTATTTGCATTTGGAATTTGTTCTCAGGGAGAACATTTATTTGACAAGAATTGTTGTGATTTGTCGCATTTGGAACTTTGTCGCGTTCATTGGAATTGTGTCACATCTACGGATTATTCAAGCTTACGTCTAGTTCGATTCTTCGCAGAGAACGATATTCTAACAGGGATTGGTTCTTATTTACGTCTGGATTTGTTGCTCATTCAAGTGTGTGGGAACGTTTTGGATCGTTTTGTTCTCGGGGAGAACATTGGTTTATGCGTACGATTTTCGTGTTATTTGACACTGCATCACGCTCGTTGCTTTGCGAGAATTGTTTTACATGTACAACCTTTGAGATTTGTGTGGGATGTTTATATTATTTATTTGCTATCAGAGAAAATAGTGGATTTCTAAGGTATGTGACAATAGCCATCTTGCTTGTGTTTGGGGTTTATTTGTTTTGTGGCCAATAGTACAGTGGAGCAAAATGTCTGTTCGATCAGCGCCTGTTGCTGACAAACTTGAACAACAAAATGTCCAGGAAACTCTGTCAGAGGGCAGACTTGGAACCCAATTAAGAAGAAGTTCCCGAGTTAAAGTACCATCTAATACAGGTTTTGAAAGTAGGACAGCTGAGAGGGCGAATACATTGAAACATTCCTGTGCAGGTTATGTTGCAACCCTCACGAGACTGCGAGGGAACATTCAAGGCATAATTGACAACTGTGGAACTTTGGAGGACTTACAATTAAAGCGAGATTCGTATGAAGAAGCTTGGAGGAGATTCGTCAACACCCATGGAGAGTACATTGAATGTCTTGATGTTCTTAGTCGTTATGAAGACGTTGAAAGGGCTGACGCTAACTACAAGGAGCAGATGTCTAAGAAAGCAACATTTGACAATGAAATTGAAACGTGGAAATTTCAAGTCACATCTAGTGTTAAGAAACGAGAGAATGACGTAAAATCCTATCCAAGAAGGTCAAGGAAGAGTACGAAAAGCGTGTCAACTGGCTCAAGTTCAGCTTCATTAGCGGTGGCGAAGAAAAAGGAAAAACTTGCCCTAGCCCAACTGAAGACCAAGCAAGTGCTGCAGGAACAACAGTTACAGCGCAAATTAAGTGAGCTTCGATTTGAGAAGGACATGTTGGAGGCTAAGATGGAGGAAGAGCGGGCTAAAGCAAGTCTTAATGTGTATGAAGAGTTTGAGAATCAATACAGGAAGAGTCAGTATAGGGAGCGTTTAGCAGAGTTTATACATTATGGGAATCAGGCACAGAATGTGGCTCAGTCGCAGCTGATCGAGCCACACGAACAACTAGTACAAGAGCTTGCACCTCTGGAGCAGATGCCTACATTAAGAGACAATGAAAGAATCATGAATTCAGCTGTTAAGACATTTCAGTCAGCAAGACTTACAGTGCCCAACCCAGTGTTCTTAAAAACCGAGTATACAGTTTATGTTGATGAAGCTGGAACAGGTAAACATACAGAGCAACTGAATAACGCAAAGGACACTGAAGCATTGAGAAATCCACCTGTAAATCCATCAGTGCTAAAATTATCACAACAAGTACAGACACCATTAACAACCCACTTTAACACCAAAGAGTACTCACAATGGCCAACTCAGGTACCCTGGTCCCAGACCCCTGGTGCAGTCCCAGCAGAATATTATATGCGAGAACCAGTATCGGTGACATCAGATAGCAGAGCAGAGATAGTACAAGCACTGCGTCAGGTTGTTTCTGCCCCAAGGATTGAGTACATGAGATTCGATGGAGACCCCATAAAGTATGTTTCGTTCATGCACAACTTTGAAACCTGCTTAGAGAAAGATAACCCCGACAACTCCAGGAGATTACAGCTATCAATCCAACACTGTTATGGCAAGGCAAGGGATGCCATTGAAAGTTGTGTGAATCTACCGGTAGACGAGGGATATTATGTAGCAAAGAGTACCCTACGCGAAAACTTTGGGCTACCTTACATCATAGCCAAAGCACATATCAAGAAGTTGGAAGACCTACCTCCCTTGAAGCAGGCGGATGGAGCAAGTTAACTTGAATTTGCCCGCCATGTAGATGTTGCCAATAGAACACTGTCAGGCATGGGGCCTGAATACGTCAGTGATTTGAATCACACGAATACGTTAAGGGAACTGAACAAGAAGCTGCCACAGTTTATGAGGGTCAAGTGGACAGAATGTGCAGGAAGGATTATTTCATTTTGAGCGAAATCTAAGTTTGCAGACCTCATGAAACACTTAAAGGACAGAGCTTCGCTTGTTAATAATGAGTTTGGAGAGGATCTTAACGCTGCTCCTTCGAAGGAAAGGGAGAATGTGAATCGCAGAGACCAACGAGGTCGAAATCCTCGAAGACTCATGTCACTATTTGGAGGTGTCCGAGGTCGACAGGGAAATGGGGGACAGAACCAAACAATGCCTGCTTGTACCGTTTGTCGTGGTCAGCATGGATTGTGGAAGTGTGATAAGTTTAAGAAGCAATCTCATCAAGACAGATGGAAAGTAGTACATGAACAAAGCCTTTGTATCAAGTGTCTCCAGAGCGGCCATTTTGCAAGAAACTGCCCCAAAACTCAGTTACAAATGTCAAGTGGATGGAAGTAAGAAGGAACACAACACACTGCTACACCCCCCTCCAGTGGATTCAACCCCGCCAAGTGTTAGTACAAACCAGCTTAATCAGGAAGGAACAAGGGTGAACACCAACAGTGAAACCAGTGGAGTAACTAGTGAAAGTGCTGCCGTAACTGCAGCAACTGGGGCCGGCGAGCGAGTCTGTCTTAGTGTTGTTCCAGTCAAGGTCCTAGCCAAAGGTAGCAATTTGATACCTGTTGAAACATATGCATTGTTTGTTGGACAGTGGCTCAGAAGTGACTTTTTGCCATGAAAGGTTGAAGGAGACATTGGGTGCAAGTGGCACGAGGCTGGACTTCACTTTAGCAGGGATGACGGGCTCAACCTGAGTGGAAAGTCAACAAGTAGATCTTTTGGTGATGTCAATGGATGAATCAGTGACAGTGGAGCTTTCAAGCGTCAGGACAGTCAAGCATATGCCTATAACTGAGAGCTGTATAGCCAAGAAGGAGGACCTTGAAAATTGGCCTCATTTGCGTGATATTGAGTTACGACAGTTGGACATAACAAGTGTCATGTTAATTGTTGGTCTTAAAGACAACCCCAGCTTGTTCTTGCCGTGAGAATGCCGGGCTGGTGGCAAAGGAGAACCAGTAGCAATTAGGTACAGCCTGGGATGGACGGTGATAGGTCCTGTTGGTGGAGAAAGCTGTACCGCCGAACGCTCAGTCAACTACCTACGTATGGAGGATAGCTCTGTTGCGTGCGCAGGTGGTTTAGATTTTGAAGATTATGTTCTTTGCAAGGACCACAAGAAGAGTGTTGTGTTGTCTACAGGGCTAAACATTGAAGATGCTTATGAAGAAAATGTTGCAAAAATGAACTGTGTCTTTGAACTAGAATGTGATGCCAATGAACCCAAGCATCGTTTACAGATAGATGAAATTGATCGTCAAGCTCGGGACGATGAACGTAGTCAACAGTTGGAGCGACTGTGGAGAACAGATTTTCAAAACTGTGAAGTCGAGACGCGAGTTTGTGCATCGTTGGAAGACAAGAGGGCCCTAGAAATAATGGAGAGAACTCTTAAGATGGTAGATGGACACTTTCAGGTTGCCCTGCCTTGGCGACATGAGCCACCATTTTTACCTAACAACAGGGTAGTTGCAGATCGAAGAGGTTTGCTTCTAAAGAAACGACTCCTGAAAGACGAAGCCTTGTTGGAGAAATACAAGACAGCAATGGCTGATTACATTAAAAGTGGCCACGCTGAAAAGGTCCCCGATGAAGAGTTAGAGATAAAGGACAGACCGGTGTGGTACCTACCTCATCATCCCGTAACCCACCCTTTAAAGCCCGGCAAAGTGAGGGTCGTTTATGATTGTGCTGCCAAGTACGGAGGGACGTCATTGAATCAACAACTTTTACAAGGACCTGATCAAACAAATCAATTAGTGGGTGTCCTTAGTCGGTTTAGACAAGAGCCCATTGGAGTGGTAGCTGACATTGAAGCGATGGTCCATCATGTGCTGGTGGAACCTAAGGACTGTGATGCACTTAGATTTTTGTGGTGGCCCAATGGAGACTTGTCTCGAGAATTGGAAGAGTATAGAATGGTGAAGCACCTATTTGGTGCCACATCTTCCCCGAGTATTGCTAATTTCTGTTTGAAAAAAACCGCCGAGTTACATGGAGAAGGGTTTGAGGAACAGACAGTGGAAACGGTGAAGCGTAACATGTATGTGGACGACATGATGAAGTCAACAAACACTACCGAGAAGGCAGTTGTGCTGGTGAGTCAACTCCAGGAGCTACTAACAAGCGGTGGTGTCCGTTTGACAAAGTGGTATAGCAATGACAGAGATGTGCTAGCAGCGATTCCAGAATCTGAAAGGGCTAAGTCATATGCAAACTTGGACTTTGCGAAATTGCCGACCGAATCTGCTCTAGGTCTCCAATGGAACACAGAGGAAGACAAATTTGTGTGGGAGGTCTTGGAGAAGATCCTTCAAGTTGCTAATCAGCGGCCAATGACACGCAAATGCCATTTCTAGCTGTGATCGCCGATTAACTGATGGATTGCGTGACAAGTCACAATAACAATGACCATCTGCTCAATTCCCTGCTTCCGGTGACTATTTGTTGTTGCTGTTCACAAAGGTATTTCGACGAAAGAATTACTGTGCCCTAAACATGAACGGAGGAAGGGACGTATCGTTGCTTCGGCTACGTATTTTTCCCTCTGTGGAAAAGTTGATATTTTGAAAAGTTGACTTTATGTGATTCTTCTAGGCGATAAGTAAATGTAGCGTATACTTTCACGATTGAAGTGTATTTATGTTCACTTGAAATATTATTTCTCGCTAAGTGTTGCATCTTTTTGTCCATCTTTTTGTTGCATCTTTTGTTGGAGGCAGTGTGGCCCAGTGGTTAGGGTGCTTGCCTTGAGATCCGGAGATCCCGGGTTCAAGACCCGCTCTGATCACTCGTTGAATTTGATCCTGGTAGTCCCTGGTTCAACTTCCCAGCTGCACTTGTAAAGTCTAATGATGGAAATGACCGGCCGAAGCCAATCTTACCTGTAAATTCGAAAACAACTTTAAACAGACCCAAGTAATGACAAGAAAAAGATTAGGAAAACTGGAATCATACAAGACCAACCTTGCCCACTGCCTTAAGAATGCGGAAACGCACTAAAAGAGCTAAAAAACCAAAGTGACAACTGACAGGCAGCAAACAGCATCACGTGGCCTGAATGTCGCGAAAAAAATTTAAATCCTCAAACCAAGCTACAATCTTGGACAAATTAAATGGAACATTGAGACCACCCCTCCCCCCAAAATCAGTGATGGGAAAATGGCGCGTTTTGGCCTTCACGCACCTTCATCCTTGATTTGGGGGACAGGGGGCATTTCTGTTCCATTTTATTCTGTCCAAGATTGTAGATCGTCTTTTGAGGTTGTAAAATGAGTTGGTAAGATTGTGACCTGTCACGAAATCCGCCAGTTAATCGACTAACTTGAATCAGATGATGCAAATACGCAGATAACAGCTTGAAATGGCCCCTGGAACGCGATAATCGGAGGATTCAGTCGATATTTACCAAACTTTAACGTAAATCTCATCGTTATTACCATGTGATTTCAATAAAAACAGTCATTTTTGAAGGTTCCGTAGGTTCCGCGGTCTGCAGTTCTGCAAATTAGTCTTACCCTTTGTACTTTAACTAGTCTTTCAAAAATTTGCATTAGAAGCTTGAAATAAACATCGCAACGCATACAAGAAATTTAGTCGCATTTACCTCTTCGTCGAATTCTCGTTAATATTTTACTAACTGTAATATTATGCTCAACACTGAAACCAAACGGCAAATTATCTGGTAGGAGGAAACTCAAATCGAACACCTTGAGTGGATTTCGAATCTCTGTTGTCTGGTTATTTATAATTTTATTTATTTGCACTCAACTCTGCGCAGTCTTCAGGTAAAAAAAAAACACTTGGAAATTTGACAAATTCTTGTTAGTCAAGAATTACTTGAAAGAAAGTTTGCTGTCTATTTTTTGCTTCATTATTACAGAAAAATGTTCTTCAGAAAAGGGATTGAACCTGAACTCCGGTGAAAAAATTATTTTGTTGCGTATGGTTATTAAATTTTGACACGGATTGGGTTTCTTGTTTTCACGCACGCAATGAAATAGAAAGGATTTCTGTTCCACAGGCAACCAACT
>NC_090879.1:52565298-52577798 GCF_036669935.1 Montipora foliosa
ATCGTTATTCTTTTGTAACAAGAAGCCCTTTAGACCCCCGAGGGTTTGTGGCACTGCATTGGTTCGGGAAATACGTTTCCAGTTTTGGTTCCTTACAGCGGTGTTTTGGTTTTTCGTATCCGGCAGTGTCACAGGTAATCGGGTAATCAATCGGGTAGTTGGGTTGTTTATGCCTGCCGCTGGTGCGAGGCCGAAAGAAACCAGAATAAACCTTATGGATTGCATTTGTCTGTGTGCCTTAAGGCACCGTCCACACGTATCCGTATTCGTTTAAATACGCAAAGTTCTTTTTTTCTCCGTTTTCAAAAAAATTGCGTCCACACGTAGAATTCTAATGTGGAGTGTTTTACCAGTTTTTAAAGCTCGTACACGTGACACTTTATCGGTCACTTGATAGGCTGTTTTGCTCATGAATGTTTGATGAATTATTTTAAATTCAAACAAAAAGTTAAAAAAAAAAAGTTTCAGATCTTGTGAAAACTGTTCAAACATATTTTAATTCTAAATAACTTTTCTCACACTTCTACCGAATATTGAGGAAGAGTTAATGCAAAAACGAACTAATAGAGCAAGTCAGCTCCAGCGTAAAATTGGGTTGCCTGTGCAAGGAAAGGTACGCTGGGAAATCAACATGGTGTGCGGTCTCCACGAGTTATATCCTTGTAATTGAGTCCGAGCCATCCAGGTCTTGACAAACATTACATAATGTCAAGAAGCGAGATTTTCGAACGCCAAGAACTTCAAGAAAAATTGATTCAAAGAATTGAACCAACAGACGACGACGGGAGACGAGGAATGAGCTAATGACGCATCCAGTGTAACACAGCGAATATCACTGGCGAACTACCAGTTATCACCGCCTGAAAAATTCTCCTTCAAAGCAGAAGAGTGGCCTAAATGGATCCGCCGTTTTGATAGATTTAGAAAGGCCACGCGCCTTGACGAGAAAAGTGGAAAAAACCAAGTGAACACCTTAATTTACTCTATGGGTGATCAAGCTGATTATGTCTTTGCTTCTTTTACCCTAACAGAGGAGGAAAGCCAGACATATGACATTGTCAGGGGTAAATTACAGATCAGCTCCTTTAGAACATGGTCACTCACCTGCTCAACTTTTAATGTCCAGAAAAACTAGGAGACCACAATACCTTTAGTAACAGACCAGCTGAAACCATCTGTAGGCCCACCGCACCGCTTTAAGGGGGCTCGAAAGGGTTTTTCGTTGCTATAGTGTAGGCAAACTACAAATATCTTTGCAACTCTCTTGTTGGGTAATACTTTAAGGGCACTTATGACGTCATATCGGTTACCATGGCAACACACCAGTTCCACAAAAAGGCCCTCTAAATTTCAGTTTTTGAAAATTATTTGAAAAACTAAGTCGGTGACCTACCGTTTTTATTTCTTTGTTCGAAATCTCCCTGAATTCTTTAACTTCTTAGCGAGTATGACAAAAAGTTATCTAGTAGAATTTAAGATACATCGAAAAAGGGCTTTTTATAGTTTACAGAAAATTGTACTAGATAACTTTCCCCTAAACTTTTAAGTTTAAGCTTTATTTTATGTGCCATCGTGAATGATACGTGCATGCAAAAAATCAAGATAGGTCACCGTGCAAAATTTTGAGATAAAGACAATTTTTTTCCGCAAGTTTTATTTCCGGTTCGCGCGATTTTACGCCGTATTTTCACATCCGATGCGTTGCACGCACTACTTTTGACAGAAATTTAATTCAATCAGCCTTTCGAGCCTCCTTAAAGCTAAAGATGATCTTATCAAGCAAAGACAAAAGAGGAACTTTGACTCCCAGCATGGAACAAGGCCACTACCATCTTTGGACACTGGAGAACAAGAATGGAGTCCCGATCTAAAGGAACAATCCAAGAAAATGCAGCAACAAGAAGCAACTACATGTATGTGACTACTGAGAAAGGAAAGGTCACACGAAATCAACCTAGTTCCCAGGGTCTCTTAGTCCATGACCACAACGGAGACCCTGCGAACGACATTGAGACGAAATAGGAGACAACTGAGCTCCCAAACGAGAATAGTACCCAAAACGAAGAACCCAAGGACAAAAAGCAGCAAAACGAACGTCTGGAAGAGCCAAAGCCAGAAGACAGCGTAGATACTGCAAGACCACTTCAAGATAAGAACGTTAAGACAACTAGAAGTGGTAGAGTTGTAAAGCTACCAAATAAATATATTGAAAACTGTTAACAGTTCGTTAAGTTTTACCTTATATTTGAACGCTGCATATCCAGAGGTTTTAGTCAAACAGAAGACTTAAGGAAAAACCCAAACCTTTGTATTTGTTCGTTGTTTTATTTTATCCCGTAAAGAGGGGTGTGGTGTAATATTGGGTTGCCTGTGCAAATAAAGGTACGCTGGGAAATCAACATGGCGTCCCGACTCCACGAGTTATAGCGTTGTAATTTAATCCGAGCCATCCAGGTCGTAACAAACGTTACATCAGCCACCTATCCGTTTTTTGCTTTTTGGCCTTTCTAAAGATGTAGTTCCCATATTTATTTGGGTTCGACCTCTGTATGGTTATACTTTCTCAAAGTCCGTTCTCGTGTGGTCCGCGGTCGTGGAGAAAACGAGGCTCGCTTCGCTAGCTCGCAATTGTGTCCAGAAGTCGACTTGTTTGCAAGTCTACCGTATATTCAAGCATGTAAGGTTAGTGCGCAAAGAGGTAATTGCTATGGTAGTTTTTTTACGGAAACCTAGGGCAAATGATAATGGTGATGATGAGGATAAATGGACGACTCCTTGGGGCTGTTTCAAAAATATGGAATTTTAAATAATATTAGAGGATAACTATAACTACAGTAAGTACTATTCATTAATATTTAGCATACTTTCTGCTGAATATCATTCTGTGGTCAGGTCATAATTAAGGCTGCATTCACTTGGCTCTAATTACAATATAAGCCTTTTTTTTTTTTAATTGTCCTAGGATAATTTTGATGCTATCAGAATACGGTAAAAGACTTTTACCATCATTTCATCACAAATCTCACTGAAATACCTTCCTCAATTTACTTCTAAGGAAAAATCTAGAGTTTATGCTATTTAATTCTAATTTCAGAATACAGGGTCAATTGAATGCACCCTAAAATAATTCAAGAAGTTGTAACAACAACATCACAGAGTACCTTTAGATATTTACTTAAGGCACGATTTACTTGTTTTCTCTTGTAGAAGTCATTTCCAGCCTGAAAAATAGAATTAGAGCTTTGTATTGGACATTGAATTGTATGACAATCTGAGGAAAGATGATAGTTGAGAATGAAACAAACATCTACATGATGTTCAAGAAATGATGATCCTAAATGATAAATCAAGTAGGAGAACTCGTTCCCATACCTCTCTCTCTGAATTAGCTACTTTTAAAAGTTGGTCAAAAGAAGCTTGTTTCCTTTCTTCCTGGCAAAATATAAAGTTTCAACAGGTAAGTTTCATCAGGGTTAGCCTGTGTGGCAGGCTTTCGAAGGGAAAGGGAGAACTGGCAGAAGAATGAGGAAGGCAAGGAAGACAGGAAAAGAACACCTGCAAGGAAGCTTTTTTAAAATCCATTTTTTTCACTCAGATTCTGAGCCTAAAATCCGTGATCGGCTAGAATTAAAATTGTGCCAATCACTAACCTAATTCCCTGCTCCAATTCACTAAATTCAACGTCAAGTGTGGCGCAATTTTTGAGTGAACATATTTGAATGGATGTCATTTAACAGTTTGAGATTTCACAGCTGCCTTATGTAAACTATGAATATTAATTAGGAGATTGAATGCAAAAAAACAATCGCATCCTGACAGGCATTCCCTTCCCTTCTTCTTCCTAGCGCACCCTCCTTGTTCTTGTTCTCTTGCCAGTTCTCCCTCCCCCCCCACCCCTCTTCCCCTCCGAAAACCTGCCATGCTGGCTAAAATTGGGTCAACTGATGAAGGACTTGGAAGACTGAGAGCCTGCAATTATAGTAATATGAAGAAGATCCAAGTCTATTTGGTAAATGCCTAGAGCAAAATTGTACCAACTCTATTTTAAGGCAGCCAAATGGGTGCTTTGGATCACCCCTCAGATTAATGTGCGGAGCTCTTAATGATCACATAATCACGAAATAATAAGAAAAGCTCAAACTTTTATTTTGAAGTGACGTTTTAGTCGCTGTTGCCGTCACGGTTTCTTAAACTCCCAGTTCACTCCTGGGAGTGATACCTTACACTGTACTCTGTCTGACACCAGTGAGATTATTTTACTCATCAATGGAGGGACAGTTCAGGAATCAATGGGTTAAAGACCTTTTTCCCACCCCTCCCTCCTATTATTGGTGAGTATCCAACTGATGGATTCAGTTGGATGGTGCCTTTGGTGAGGGCTGCTATCTTGTTGCCATGGATTCCTCCTTTCATTAGACAGGTTAGTCTCTATCTTCATCGATTTTCAAGTCACTAAGTCTCAAGCTTCTCTACTGTGGTCTGGCATAACCCTAAGTCATTTCTTGTTATTGTTTAGTTGCGTGACATTGTATCGCTCAAGTTTCATTTTTGTTTACTAAAAATGTTGTTTTTGGTCTGTCATTAAGTCATTTAACCCACTGACCCCTGGGAGTGAGACCGGGGGCATCCTAGGGCATATGAGGTGTCAATGGGATAATATCATGGACGATACCTTTGGTGGAACAGAGCTGTCATTAGTTGCAGACACCTGGCTATTTTGGCCATCCATGACCATAATGGTGAAAATAGTTGGCTATGCCAAGTGAAACAATGACTAAAACACAGTTAAAAATAGCCAGCTACTTTCATTGTGTGGCCAGCTTCTTCAAAACATAATGACAGCCCTGGTGAGGATGTAATCACGTAGGCAACAATAGGCAACAACAAAGATAAGTTCCGATGGGCATTATGAGTAGCATGAAGTAAATTTTGCAAAATAATTATTGTTGGTTAGGTTCAATCCTAACCACCAAACCAGATTCATTGAATAAACAGTCAATCATGCAGAGCAGGTGCCATAAGGTTTTCTTGGAGTGCTAGCAAGCAGGGGAGCTATCTGGCAGGGGAGCTACCAGGCAGTCCTAGAGAGGAAGGTTCTCCTTGACAACCCTGTAAGTAGCCACTAACAAAAGCACATTGTCAAACTGAACCAGTCTGGCACTAAACGTAATGAATCACAATAAAGACAGATAAGGGCGCAGAAGGTAAGTAACTCAAAACAGTTGACAGGTTTTTTCTAAAATAATTAAAACCATTTCAGGTATTAGACTTACCTCTGTAAAGGTGTCGTAGTCATCAGCTGCCTTGTGATCGATATAGCTGAGTAATTCCACCTCATAAAGAACTATAAAGTTAAATGAGAGAAGAGACATTTTTTACACAAAGTACACTTCAGAAGCACTTGACAGCTAGGATGAATCCCTAAGAAAATTGAAAAGCGAAGAAGAACAATTTTTTAAATTAATTTCGCAAAAGGGAGAGGTGACATATTAACCTATTAGGCTCAGTTCCTAGGTTGGAGAACCTCAACTCAGGGTTCCTTGCAAAGGTTGCCCTCCAATGTCAGAAGTAAGATAGAGAGGTTTACTACATGCAGTCCATAGCCTGTGCATGCACATGAGAAAGTAAAGGTTCTTGGCCCCCTACTCTTTCAAACCCTGAAACAAGTGATGATAGATAGCATCTACAATTTAATGCACTTTCTCTTCAGTTACCTTCAGTTAAGACCTACTGTAGGGTGTTTTTCAGCCCATGTTCTGGGCTCTCGTCTGGTGTTCCAGCAATTTGAAAGCTCACTGGTCATCTAAGCAAAGATGCTAAGTTTGCCAACTTTAAACTAGTGGCTAAGCAAACCTCAGAAACTTCCATCGAAGGTAGCTAATAGTCATGGATACCATATGTCTTTAATATAAATGTAAGCACAGGTACCTGTAGCATTTTGTGGAACCCGAGGAGGACACCCTAACTCCTTAAATGCATACTTGGGACTGAGGAGGAATCGAGACTTCTCGCCTCTTCTCATTGAGCTAATTCCAACACTGAGGCCTGGTAAAATTTCATCTGGAAACATACATGTACAACATTGCATGACTAAAATGTACCAATCTAGGCCAAGTTAAATCTGAGATAGCGTGGTCCAGCAGTTTCCCATACACACCACTGGGGGCGGTCACAGGGACATACAGGTTTTCATGACTCTCTCGTATAGAAATCAGTGCTTTTCACTTGTGTTGAGTTGTCAACCTCGTTCCCAGGGTCTCTCATCTTAATGCCTGGGGCGAGCGAGGAGAGACCCTGGTAGGGTCTGGTCACGTGTCTCCCTGAATCTGGGAGATGACAATTTATCCAATGAAGGGAGGGGCAGCTTAGTAAGAATTTTGTCTATACTGAGACTACGGGAGTGCGGAATGTGTTGTCACCAAAACAAACCAAGTTTCACATGCTGCGGTATGTGAACATATGTTCTTCTGCGGCTATGTCCGGCGATAATAGTTTGCAAACGCCGAAGAAAATATATACATCCGAGGAGGACAGATTGTTGCTGTAGATTGTGCGGTTCAGTCAAAGACGTTTTACATTGTAAAAATCTGTTCAAGAAGGCCACTGAAGAATTGCTCGCCTTAGCCGAGGCTGTGTTTGGACGAACTTTACAACACCATGAATTAAGGCCACAAATGCGACAAACACGACAAATTCCTTGTTTAGAGCGGACCCCTCCCTGGTGTTTTCAATAGTCACGGAAGCACATGACCAGACCCTACCAGGGTCTCTCCTCGCCCGAGAGACCCTGGGAACGAGGTTGTTGAGTTGTGTGATCTTGCAATTGTAACTTGTCTGCTATGCTCCCTGCCCTAGGATAGGGTAAGTCCATTTAGTCTCCACTGGTTAGAAGTGAGATAGTGCCTGAGTGGAGGCCACTCAAGGGTTAATATCTTGGTTCCCTGCTGCACTCGGTTGCTGGACAGACGCCTTCGGCTTCTCGGACACCTACACCAAGCTCATCATTATTATTGCCTTCACTTATGAAAACTGAAAACCTGATACATTGATACATTAATTTCTTGAATAAGTGTATCCTGGGAGGTAAAACAACTGTTGAAAACTTTTTAATGCCCTTTTCACACCAAACCTTAGCCATGTTTTTAACATATTTAGTTAAACACAGTTCAAATTATTAATATTATTGTTTTCTTCTTAAATCATCATCCATGTACATACTGATTTTTGTCAATTACAAATTTAGCACAGATCAAACCACAAATTGAAACTCACCTCAATCTCATGTAAAAGCCACTCCTACATTTCTCTGCACATGACTGATTTTCATTTTGTAAAACCCAGTTTCATTAAACATGTCTTGTTGGTGTGAATGGGGTATAAGTTAACAGACGTCATTTATATAATCAACCAAAAGGATCTCTGTAGGATCTTAGTGTCTTATTTTCATTTGCCCATTTGCTGCATAATATGGCCTTCAATTTGATCAAAACAATGCATGCAATTACGCAATTAATAAACAGACAGCCAGACATGTTCACAGGTTGACAGTACAACAAAAATTTGAATAATAATTATTTATACTTTACCAAGCTTAGTCACGTAAGGTCGGTTTCGCAGCCGGGAACTGTCAAATGGTTCGTCGTTAAACTCGATGTAACCATTACTATGATCTATGAGCAAAAAATCCAAGAAACAATAACTATTCAAATAATATAAATTTTTTTGCTTCATAACATTAGCTCTCCTCAGGAGCCCATGAATAGGAGGCGCCCTATGCACAATGTCCTTGAGTCAACCTTTGCCCATATCTTTCTATATTTAGAAATACCGGTAACCCTTCAGCAGTAGGCGCCTCACATTTATATCAATTTAAATCAATCTGCACAATTTGCATACATTGTTTTTGCTATTTTTTCTTTGTTTAACGATAGCTTTCTTCTGATTGGCCACTCTAAACAGTGTGGGCAGAGCTGAAGAATTCTAACATAGAAAAATAAAAGATGCACACAAAGGCATCAATCCCGGAAGGTGTTATTGAGGTTGCAATGGACAACAGAACAGAAAGATGTTTCCAAGGGGGAAACCTTGATTTATCACTCCTTACATCTGACAGTTGCTCCTTGTGGCACAACTGGTCCTGTGCCCTGCCTTAAAATTTTTTTCCGAACTCCACCATCTCCTGTCACATCCTCCATTCTTCGAGCCATACGTTTAAAAGGTGTCTGGAACATAATAACCATCACATTATGATTAAATTAGGAGGAGTAAAAAGATCACTGTCCCACACTTCAATTCATACTTTCTTAAAAACTCAATTAGCCATACAGGTGCCATCTTATGGAACACTGTCTGCATGGCTGTGTGGCTTCAATTCGCGAAACACCGAAACAATATGCATGATCCCACAATACAAACTGAATACTAACCGACAAAGGTTGGGTTTGAGATTAAATGTCATTTTTAAACATTATAATTGCTCCTAATTAATTGAGATTAAGATTAAGATTATTGGGAGCCATAATGTTTTAGGTCTAATTAGGCCCTTCTCACTAATTAATTGAGATTAAGATTATGATTAAGATTGGGAGCTATAACATCTTAGGCCTAATTTGGCCTAAAACAATATTTCATCTCAAAATCCAATCTTTGTCGGTTAGTATTCATTGTATTGTGGGGTCAAACGTGGGGTGGTTTCGGTGATTCCTGCTTCAATAGGATCCCATAACAGCTACAATGTACCTGATACATGCAAGAGACAATAATAATATTATTATTATCCTTGGTTAAATTGTCCAGATACATGCAAGGGATAACATCCCTCCTTCGCAGGGGTTTCAATAGAAGCCGGTTACCAGCGGTATACCGCCGCCTTCTTTGCCTCACACCGCCAGCTAGTTTGCCTTGATTTTCACTAAAAATGCTATCATAAACTTGTCAAACTGCCTCCTTCAATGGGCTATCATGGACGGCTATTTCAGAAGTTATTGAAACCCCTGCCTTCGTCTCTACCTTGCACTCCAAACATACATTATTAAGTTTTATTTCATTAATCGAGTCCTTCACAGGAACATAATTATGAGCCCAATGAGTTGACCAGTGCTCCCAACTGCGTGGATTCATAGCTCAGTTGGTAGAGCATAATTGCAATGGAATCACTGACAGAGGTCATGAGTTCAAACCCCTTTGAGGCCACCTGGATTTTTCAGGTGTCTATAAAAGACAATAATAATTACGTAAGCAATTTTTGCTTAAAATTATAATAATAATTATTGTCCAGATACATGCGAGGATCACTTCTCTCCTTCATTTATCAGAAACTTTGATACGTCATACGCATCTATTAAGCGGTGTAAAACAATTCACTGAAATAAAAGTACAAATACGGTCTTAATCAGAAAGAAGGGAATTCACTAAACATCGCAAATTATTAAGAGAAATATGTTATTGGCAAATCACTTATGACATTTCCCTGCTTAATGCACAAAATATAAAAAATTAAACTGTAAAAACAAATTCTCCATGTGCTCTTATCGATTAGTGTAAGAAACACATTCAAAAGTAGTCAGCACGTTTCCCACAAAAATGTCTCAAAGTTAACAAACAATAACACTTTCTGTTAGGACAAACAACACTTAAATTATATTTTTTAATTACAGTCTGTTTAACTAGACTAAGTGCTTTAGGGCCTGTTTACATGGGGGTGGGGGTAATCTGGGTAGTTGGGTAACCCGCTGAGGTGGGTTCGAAAAAAGCTTGTGTTTACAAGCAATCTTACCACCCTGGGGAACAGGGGGACCTTTCTCAAGGCTATGGCGACGCGATCACTAAGTACGTAGACAGGCAAAATGGTGAGTGAAAGATGCATTTTGGCAGTTAATGCTATTTTACTCTCATTAGCATCTTTTGCTTCAACTTTTCAGTGCTGTGGCTTCTTATTATCACTGCAAAGGCAGTAAGTATATAGAGAGACAAGTCAACTGGGGATGGGTGGGTTACCCCACCTTCAAGTATTTATATGGCAAAATGCACCCCTGGTTGGATGGGTTAACTCACCTATCATGTAAATGCAAGGCTGAAAAAATAAAATTTATATGGAAATGTAAACAGGCCCTTATTCTTGGGTCATAGAAATGAAAAAAAGACAATTACCACATCCTCATCTTTGTCGGATCCTGAATCGTCCCCAAAGTCATTACACTCATAATTCAATTGCTGGAAAACATCTTCAGAATCAAAATACTGTGATTCCTCATCTTCAAATGCCGCTAGAAAGGAAAAATTATTTACAACAAAAAATAGAATCAATGGAATTAGCCCCGGACCTACCAGTCACAAGTAGGTCAAACTAATAATTATTTTCCGAACCTCCATATTTTCATTAAATAATATTGAATAAAGGTAAGTAATAGACACGAAAGGTCGCACATTACATGGGCCATTATTTTAAGGCCAAGGCGATCATACTGTATTCTGTCAAGATCTGAAATAATATATTATTCTACATATTATTTGAAGAGACCTCAGACCTCCGAACAAGTCAGACCCTCGGGTGTATTGAAAAACTCAGACACTTGAAAAAGTCAGATCCCCAAGTGTCTCGAAAACTCAGACCCTGTTATTCTACTGAATTTTTGCGCTTTCATGGCATTATGTAGTACAGTTAATATATATATATATATACTATTGCCGGTTAATTTTTCATTTTAAGAATATCTGGTCACTGTTGCATGATGTTGTCACGGCCAAATGTGTACAAATGTTTGACATTAAATCCGGCCACTGTACCGTGAAAAGTATCACGCAACACACATCATTCTGTGAAATGCCGCAAATATTTCATTCCAATTCACGTACAAAAGCATTCTAAATTTCTATATTTCCTCAGTTGTTGGCAGGTGAAAAGACCTAGGGTAGCCATCAGTGACATATAAATTAACTGTACTACATAATGCCATGAAATAGCAAAAATTCACTACAATAACAGGGTCTGAGTTTTCAAGACACCCTGGGATCTGAGTTTTTCAGGGGTCTAAGGACTGAGTTTTCAAGGTCTGAGGTTTTTGTGACACCCTTATTTGAAGGACAAATTCAACGAAAATAAATAATTGCGGGCTCAAACAGAGCCCACAACCCTAATCTCAGAGTCTGTTCAAAATTTATGGCAAGAATTACTCTTCCAAAATTACCCAAAGTTCTCTGGGTGTAGGTGATCTTCGAAAGGTAAACACGTGCAAGCGGCAATGTGTTCATGTGATGGCTGTCAAAACATGATCACAGAGGTGCATGTACGCAATTTTACTGTAATTTAGAAGGGGAGACCAGTTTGCTTCATTTGCATAATCAGATTCAAGATTGCGACCCTTTTGACATACTAAAGGTGAGTTTTACTCAAAGTCTAAATGTTATAGGTTTACGCTGGACCTACTCTCTTATTTTCCAAAGAAATTTACTGTTGTCACAAGGCACAGCTTCTGCTAAAGAATGGGCTTTATCTCGCCCGAGTGAAAGCAAATCTTGAGATTGGCACTGTCTTGCCACAATCTGATCATGACCCAGTTTGGTCCCCAAGTAAAAGATCAAAGCATGAAACTAAACCAGAAACTAAACCAGAACAAGCAGAGTCAAATCACGAGTTAAAAAGATCAGTAGCATCGCGAAGATCTAGATATGATTCTTGGAAATTTGAAGCAGTAGCTGCAACAAATCCATCTCATTCAAGCATTGATTTTGTGCCTTGATCTTAGAAAGACAGTACACCATCTAGAATACCTAAGCAGAAACTGTTGAACTTTTAGAGTTTCTACTATCTTTGTATTTTTTTAACAAAATGGCGGCGAGCACTGTGATACGGCCTATTGATTATCTATATACGTTTTAGAAACCTGCTGTCATGTGTTTACATTTATAGCGTTCCCATTGTTGTTATACCATTTGGTATATTTGTTTTATTGATTATATCATGTTGTGTTCATTACATGCATGTGTCCATTGTGTTCCTTAGTTCAACTCGATCTTGACAGATATATTTCACTCATCCAGAAAATATGATCCCTTCTAGATTTTAATCATCAGTTCCTACGCCCAGTTTCTCAGCTAGGTAATCAGAATTCTTAACAAGTGTTTGATGCACGAGCTATGCATCTGTAGGGTCAAAATTCTGTGGTGTGCCTCATTTTGCAATCGTCCAGCCCGTATATCCTAACCTTTGCTTAACTACTCCTAGTTATATTAGTATTTTTTTAATTGTTGTATTATTTTTAAATATTAACCCATTGACTCCTGGGGGTTCCCCATTGATGAGTAAAATTGCCTGGCGTTAGATAGTAAAATACTAAGTATGGCTGGTTTAGGCCAGTTTAGGGGTGAAAGGGATAAGAGAGAACTCTAAAAATCAAAGGGAACAATAAGATGTTTTTTTTATTATTATTATTATTATTACCAGCTGCTTTGAACTGGAAAGTTTACACCAACCAAAATGATGAGCATTGTTCATAACAAAT
>NC_090879.1:52582798-52592798 GCF_036669935.1 Montipora foliosa
AGTTATACAACGTATTTGCACCAATCTTTTCAGATAACATGTCTGGGTTCCTGCGCGGGCATTCTTGCTGCTCTGCCCTACTGGCGCCAGGCTCTCGACAATGAAAAGGCTGTGGCAGTGGTCGCTATTGACCTATCCAAAGCATTTGACTCGATCTGCAGTAATTTTAGTGTTAGAAGCAAAACTCAAAGCTTCCGGTGTTCAGGATTCTGCTGTTAATCTGATTCGGTCATATCTTTCATGCTGCTTTCAACGAGTAAATTGCAATGGGAAGGTGTCAGACTGGCTACCTATTCGCTGTGGAGTGCCGCAAGAGGGCCTTCTAGGTCCGCTTCTTTTTTAATATCTTTGTGAATGACATCAATTACTTCAGTAGATGGATCTTCCTCCCTGCGTTTGTTTGCTGATGACACGACTCAATGTGCAGCACATGAGGGCCCCTCTATACTTGAATCCACACTGCAAATCCACACTAAAACCCAGGCAATGATAATGGGAAAATCTCAGAACCCATACAAACCTTTTTGTCGGAGACATGACCATCGAAATTGAACGAACTCTCAAGATCATAGGCGTTACTTTGGATCGGGATTTGTTATGTAAGTCCCTGTTGCAAATATGCTCAAAAAAGCGTGTGCTAAGATAGCCGCTCTACGGAGGATTCAGCGCCTAGTTCCTTGAAACGTTATGATTTCTCTTTATAAATCCTACGTATTACCGCATTCAGAATACTGAATCTAGGTTGCTCGGCTACCTAGGACTTTTGTCTAGCGATGGCTGGAATGGACACGTTAGAGGAAAGACGTATTTTACAATCGCTCATTCTATTTTTTAAGTGTTTTAAATAGACCATATTCGTATTCTCAGTATTGGACTGGAACTAGCTTGCAATGGAGGCTAATGCGGGGGAATATATTAAAGAACCTTACTCACCCACTTTACATTGCGCGCCCACATTAATTCAGTCGCCATTTTCAGGGTCTCTGAAACTCTGAATTCTATGACTTTGTAAAGGAATCTGTTTCCATCGGACATCAAATAGGCTATATAATTCTATTTTCCACTGGGGAATAAGCTATTTTTATTATAACTTGAGTTTCTAATACTATTTATGTATGACTTGCTCTTCTAAACATGTTATCGAGTGGAAACGGAATCATTGTTGAACCATCTGCTCTTGGAATGTTAGCGAAGAGTACGGAAATTGGGAATTCCTCGATTAAGGGCTGGAACGATCAGAATTAATGTATTATCATTTCTGGAATACGAAGAAATAACTTCTTGGACTACGTTGTAAGGAATTACGAACAGCAAATACACCGTCGGATCGATAATTCAGTTCAGATATTGTTGTGTGTGCATGTCTTCCGCTCAGGCTGCCGGCACTGAACAAAAAGAGGCAAGGCAAGTCAAACATTGAATACTGATCTGCAGACGTAGCTCCACGCTTCAAAAGAAAAGCGCTCGAAATGAAGGTATTCTGCTGTTTTTCTGATCAAAATCCATTCACTTTCACAGAATAATTCTCCTCGAGGATCTTCGAAGTGTTTTTCACATTTCCCTGACAAAATTGTTCCAAATTTTCTCTCAAGTGCAAAAATAACTCAACGACACTTGCCCATATATTATGGAAGTAAAAAGTTAAAATGTCTCCTTACGAGCTAGTGGCCCAACACGCCGGAGCCTATCCCAGGTTTCCGTAGCATGAAGCGACTAAGAGTATTTCTACTCCCCCCACCCCCTCCCGGGATGGGATGCTAATCCATCGCAGGGCTACCCGCAGCATTAAATTCGCTGGTACCCATTTATACACCTGGGTGGAGAGAGGCACCGTGAGAGTAAAGCGTCTTGCCCAAGAACTCAACACAATGGCCCCGGCAAGGACCCGAACCCGGACCACTCGATCCGAAGTTAGGTTAGGGTTAGGGAGGCCACCGCGCCTCCCACATATATGAAAGTAGACGCTCCAAACTCCCGGATATTAACAACAACAACAAAGGTGTGCAATGTAAAGTGGTTGAGTAAGGTTCTTTAAAAACGATTTGTATTTGAAAAGATTTCCCCGCATTAGCCTCCATTGCAAGCTAGTTCCAGTACAATACTGAGAATACGAATATGCATATATGGTCCATTGGATGACCCGGTTGTCGAGTGTTTTTAGCACGAGCCAGTGGAAGATTTTGCAAACACTTCCAACGTCTTCGCCATTAAGTAAATTATCTTGTCTTATCAGATCCTTACGGTGTCTCTTAAGTCCAAGTACCAATGATAGACCGCATTATCGGAGTTTGTGCTGCACTTACAACTTTTGTGGTCACATTAGGGCCGTTTATACCAGAGAAAATAAGCCACGGTTTACACAGGCTAGGGCTTACATAAGACGCGAACTGGGCCATTTATACGAGTGCGGCTTACATAAGACACGAAATGCTCGTATAAATGGTTCGCGGCTAAGTTCGAGGCCAAATGGTCCAACGTAATTTATTTTAAAGCCTCGTTTTGGGGTAATTGACTGTGAGACAAGATATAAAATGGCTCGAATAAGCAAACCAGCGAAGAAAGATTACTAAACTAAAGTTTTACATGTAATCCAGTATCGATCAAGTGAAGTCGAAAGCGAACACTTGCGGTGTGCTGCAAAACTTACACTGGCTGAAGTGACGCAATTATCAAGTTGCTTAACAATTTCAATACCACTACAAATAGTGAGAAGCTCTTCCTGGGCACTCCACATTCGCTTTTTGCTGAATCTTTTTCTTTAGTAATACGTGATTCGTTGCTCGCGCTCGCCATTTTTTTCAGGGGAATTGGACGGGAGCGAAAAGGAAGTCTGGGCTATAATAACAAAACAAGTGCATGTGCAGGAGCCGTTCACCGCATGAGCAAGCCGCGGACAACACTTGAGTACATTTACATGACCACTTCCACGTCCAAGGTAAGCCGCGGCCAAGATAAGCATAACCCAAAACCCCAAGGCCAGGATAAGCGGCGGTTTGAGCTGGCTGCGGATGGAGTAAGCCATGAACTTCAATTTTGTACCATTTAAACGGGGTGTTTGCGACTTACGTAAGCCGTGGCCAGTGCAAGCTGCGGCTTATTTTATCTCGTATAAACAGCCCTATTGTACCATTTGACTAGATTTTTTTGTTATTCGTTCATCATTCAGTAGAGGGTCCCCAATAGGGTTCTTCAATCCCGCCATCCCGACCAGAATTTTCCCTTCATCCCGAAATCCCGAACGTTTTTTATCGGTCAATCCCGATCCCAGTCATGACGCCACAGCATGAAGTCCAAACCTCGTTATCAATTACAACAACAGTTCCACCAACCTTCATGATCCAATTGACCTTAATTGTAGCGTTCGCTTTGAAACCGAAATGATGCTTGACTGTCCATTATTACTAGTAATTGAATCTGTTCATATTGGCCACTTTGCTAAACTCGATTGTAAGTTAATTTAGCAGTGTACCGGGTGATAGGCCTATACGACTCCCTAGCGCGTGTTTTAGCCTTCCAGTTTTGTAATTTGGCTCTCACAAGTATATATTTGATTGACCGCCTTCATTTTTTAATATATGAAGGGCGGGTTTTTAGATTTCTTTGAGCCAATGGTTGTTGCTCTTTTAAATGCCAGTCTTTCATGAGGACTTGTTTCAAGTTCGTCACTGCTGGGTTGTTCTGTGTAACGAAAGAACAAGATTCTTGGGATGACCTCTTTTACGTGACGTGATTTAAAGTTTTGGATGAGCTTTTCAAATATTTTTTTAAAAGAGTTTGTTCTGAGAAGTCAGAGTTTCGCCTTTGACGAAGCCTTTTTTGACTCCTGGTGGGTGGCACGAGGAGAAGTGCCAGCGTTGAAATGTTTCAGTAGGTTTGAAGTGCGTGCGCACATGAAGGGCTGAATTGCTCTTGAACCTTTCGCCTTTGTAAATGCCAGTGTTTGTATCCAGAAATGTCGTTTCTGTATCTGAAATCTCATCCGTAAAGTTAATTGTGGGGTGGTGTTTGCTTGTTCAATGAAGTGCATTATCTCCTCTCTGTTTGTCTTTCTTTTGTCTTTTCTTCTTTCATTTGTACTTCTTTCTTATTTCCGCTCTTTCCCTTCGCATAAAAATGAGCCACGCAACCAATAATATCATGTACTCAAGTGAAGCTATGACCTTCGCAGTTGTGAACGTAATTTTTGCAATTGCGTAAAGAAGCCTGAAAAATTCAGGACTCCAACTGGGTTTGAACCCGTGACCTTGCGATACCGTGCGACGACCTAACCAACTGAGCTATGAAGCCACTGATGTTTGGGAGGTGGTCATTTGTGGGTTCTAATGTTCCCGTGAGGAATGAATCAACGATGAAATGATATATGGAATGGATCATATATGAGTCAGGAGTAGGGGAGATCTAGGGTAATTCTGGTTCAAGACTGCCGTTTACAACCTTAATAACAGTTGTCAATTGTCTTTTTAAAACTCTTATTAAAATAAATTACTTGTTATGTTAATGACTTGGGACCCACAGTCTTAGCTAAACTTATGTACTTACCAGTTTTTGTACATATTATTGTGTAATTGTAAAATTAAACTCCCTTGTGAAGTGTGGTTAGCCACACAAAATGGTCTCAACAGGAGAATAAACAAGTGTTACAACTACGACTCACCGAGTGCTCTACACTAGTTTTAGTTCTTTAAGAAAAATGCGTGAAGACCCTCAATCTGGAATACCTACGCTTGTTTTTCTTTTTTTTTTTACACTGGAAATTATTTTTTTTATAAATTGTCGTTTTAAAAATTTGTCAGGTGTCGTGGAACCCTGTAGTAAGAAGACGTTCTGATGTTAAAAGATCAATTTGGGATGCCAACTTATACCAATCACCTGTAACACCTGACACCTGGGTATTGCCTGAGACTGCAATAACTTAATTTGCTTTAAATTGTTTTATTAACAGTTTTAAAATGTGTTAGGTAACAAAGAACACACTTAGCAACGAGTGCACTTCACATGGAAACTTTAGTGTCATGGTCACCTAAATGGTTTATTTTACAAAACTGACCAGACTTCAATGTAAAATAATACACCTGCTACGAGGGAAAAAGTTTCAGCGAGACCAGCTTTACATCCTATGCAATGCACCGACAAAATTGGCAACGGAAGATCGTTCATTTTCTGACTGGGTTGAACCTCTCCAGTATCAGCATATTTCTCGGATATTTTGCTTTCTTGAACATTTACTAGAAAACCCGAAACCAAATAATTGTAGACCTCCAAGAATTTACATGCTTAGAATTGTTCTTTGGTGTAAGAACTGGTGTCAAGCACGAGGTAACTAAGTAGATGCATTGCCTCGATCGGCGGCAAGTATTTCGGATCGAGCCTCGCGTCTAATACCGTTCCAGGATCGAGTCAAACCACTGATTTTTTCTCCAAATGTAACTGTTTCACGTGAGGTTCTAAACTTTTATAATACTCCGATAATTCTGGAACATATTTTTCGAGTTTCCAAGGGTTTTGGTCGACAGTACTGTCGGCCACGGATTGTGAGCTTTAACGTACTAGTCAATTGAAACCACGGCCCCCCGACCCCCAAGACGTAGCAGGGGGAGTAACGGGGACATGGCCATGAAATTAGGCTTTTGTAACTCTGCATTTCTCCAGGGGTAAGGGGCAAGTCACAATTGTTAAAATTAGCGGGGATTTTTCTCTGGGCTTGTAATGCTAGCCTTGACAAAGTGGGACTTGGTTTGAGTATCGAAAAACGTTACATGTACAGCTTCAACTTGACAGAAGCAACAGCCAATGCGGTCATTGTCGGCCACTTTCGGTCTGCCGTCGTGGTCGGTTAAAGTAGTCACAATTGCAGTAATTTGCACCTTTTGCTAAATATTCGTCATAAAACATCTTTATTAGGGCGGAAAATTTTTAGGACATTGTTTTGGTCTGAACATTTGTTCTTCCGAAAAATTTCGTCATTAAAGTAATCAGCCGATTCCTTTTCGCCTTTCTGAAGGTTCTAACATAGCGTCCTGTGTGGAGCGAACAACGAGTACTCCAAAATATTTTAAAGTTGAAAAGATTTAAATTCCTCAACAATAGTCTTTGTGTCAAGAAACATTAGAAAAAGGTTGTTCAATCTAACCTTGTAACATTTGTCTGCGTTTCCTCCCGGCCATGAAAGAAGATATGACGTCCGTAAATTCGAATGATGAATCTCCTCATGTTGCTTCTCATTTCGCGGCAATTTGCCGTGATGGTTTTAGAAGGGTTTGTATGGAATATCGTAAAAATTCGTTTATGGTCGTTGTAACCTGAATCTGTTCTTTATATTTCATGAAAATAATCTCAGTATAAATGTCTTTTAAAGACACTATCACTATGGAAATCCGTCTCTTTTTAGCGGCGCTACAGCGGTTCAAAGTGGGCCAAAATCCCGTACATTTACTGTAAATTTAGATGCGTTTGCCCCCCAACCAAGATGGCGCCAAAAACCGTGGAAAGGTCTATTGGAACGATATGACAACCTTGTGGCAGGTATCGCGTAGGCTCGATTCGGGAAATGAGCCAGCGCTTACTCCCGAAACCACTGGTGGACGCGTGTGGTGAGCAATTGTTTAAGTGATCTCCGCCAATCAGAGACTCACCTGCCCAAATGGAGCAAGCATAAATTATATTTTTAGAGGAAATGTCCAAATTGTGGCTGCCAAGGTATTCTTTAATTTGACCCTGCCTGTGTTCGAGCTTTACGGTGCTTTCAACGTGGGAAACATTTAAAATGTATTCGAAAAGCCGTGAATTGTAAATAAGTAAGGAGGTATGATGAGAAATGAGCGGGAAAATGGGCCACGTGGTTACATATTAATACCAAATTAGGTAAATAACCAATTCTGTACTAAATAGCCATATTTTTTCTAATGCAGTATCTGTGAAATGAGCGATTTGTAAATTACCAGTTTTCCATTTTGGTTACTTGCTAAATAACCAGATTGATATTTTGGTTATTTATTAAATAACCAGATTAATTAAGTTTTTGGTCATTTAATAAATCGTCAATTTTAGTTATTTGTAAATAACCAGTTTTTAAGTTTGGTTATTTAGGAAATAACCATATTCATTTCTTTGGTTATTTGTTAAATAACCAATGACGGATTTTGGTTGTTTACTTACTTTTAACCACGTTTGTTTTGGTTATATACATATAACCACTTTAAATAATAAAAATACATTTGGCGCCCTATAGCACTTAACATAAGCATAAGCCAGCATCATAATAATTCTCGGAAACAAGCTTGTGTTCTATTCTAACCTCGTTATTATTCCAAGAATTAATGTATATTAAGACGCCAATCTTTGACTACAGCGTTTTCCTCCACGAAGACTGGACTAGTCCTTAATATCGTAAATTGCAATTGAAAAGCAATCGCGGAGGATAGAGAGATGATCAACTGTCATCTGTTAAGAGGGTTTCTTCTGCAGTTACAGGAGCAGAGATTACGTAAAACAAAATAAACAAAAGACAGAAAACAAAACAACTCCAAATAAAGACTTACCTCAAGTGACCCTAAAATACAATGCTTTCCTGTACCTGCAGAAAGACCCATTAAGAGAAAGTCCATCAGTAGGTATTCTACTAGCCGGAGATTTTAACCAGCTTGAACTCAAGGGTTTATGGGGGAAATTTCAACCTACGCAAACTTGTTCTTGCACCGATTCGCGGCAAAAATTCGCTTGATCGGATTCTTCCAATATGCCTAGCTTATACAATCCTGCAATTCAAGGCTTCCTCCACTTGGCAAATCAGATCACCAATGGCCTTCTAGCAAACCCTCAGAAACAAGAAAAGATTAAAGCCATCATAGGAAAAGTAAGAACAATGCATCCAGCAAACATCCCTGCGTTGACGATTTGCCTCAACAAACATAGGTGTTAAATGCCCAAGGCGTGAATGAAAAGGTGGAAATATTTACTCAAAACTGACAACTATTCTCGACGAAACATTGCCTATGAAAACAACACAAATCCATCCTAGAGACAAGTCTCTGTGGCTTACTCCACATATCAAAGAAATCATTAAGCAAAGACAACGTGCCTATAGCAAGGGAGGCATAGACAACCACAACACAAAGCCGCATAATGGATATCCAAGGCTAAGCTGAATTACTACCAATCAAAATCAAATCCAACACGAACAAAAAACCCAGCAAATTGGTTTAAGTCAATCTATAGCCTCTGCAGAGCAAATGAATCTGGTCGAAATACTAGCGATTTATCATCTGAACACTTAACATTCTACTGCACATAAACTTCAATACATCTTCACTAAACCATGGAAGGATCATTTTGGTTGATCCTGATGGACTACCAGACGCTGCCCCAAAGTTACCAAGCATTGGACAGGTTAAGAAGTTTCTCTCAACCCTCGTAAAACAACTGGTGTTGATAATATAAGTACATGGACTATAAAACGCTATGCTGAAGAGCTAGCAGTTATTATTCACGATATTATTTGTGCAAGCATGAATGCAAATATCCCAGTTTGTATAAACATGCACTAGTCAGTCCAGTACAGAAACCATTGCAACGGATTTCAGACAAATATATGTGCTACCTGTCCTTCCTTGGTAGGTCCAAAAATGTTCCTAAACAAAGATGCCTTCAAAGTCAAGTAAAATCAACATACCTTTTCATACATGGTCGGTCAACCTTATTAGCTCTTATTTATCACGCAAACTATTAAGGGACAACAGGGGGTAGAAAAGCAATCTATTCCTTATTTATTTATTTCAGCAAAGCCTTCGACATGACATGGTCGATCATTTCATCCTGTCCAAACTCAGAAAAAAAAGGCAAACATCTGTGGCTCTGGATCCAATGCTTCCTGGAAAATAGAGCCCAACAAGTGTACTATCCAACATCTAAAGCATGTCTGGCAGGAGTTCCACAAGGCTCTGTAGTATTACCGCTATTATTTAACATCGTCTTTATTGACGACTTCGTTGATTTCATACCAGAGGAACTTCGTGAACGAGGAATGATGTGTAAATATGCAGATGATCGTACTGTGTTTGAATGTCTGCAGAGCTGGTCTGTAGAAAACAACATGATGTTGAATCCAACAAAGACAAAGAATATGTCGATCTCTTTCCAGAATTCGTCAACTCAGGCCGACGCTCTGCATATCAAAGATGCGTATCTGGAAAAAGTACCTTAATTTAAATTACTTGGAGTATGGCAGCAAAATAATCTGGGTTGGAAATACCACATTGAACAAACTGTCAAAAAGGCAAACAAAAGAATTCACTATCTACGAGAAACCAGAAAAGAAGAAATGCTATTGGAAGTCGGTTCGACAATTTACTGAACTAAAATTCGTACTCTTTTGGAATATGCGTCACCGGTTTGGGGCGGACTGCCCCAGTACCTTGCAGATGACCTCCAAAGTGTACAAAATAGGATTCTGGACATCATCGGTGCCGCTAGATCAACCCTACCATCATTAGATGAAAGACGATCACAGTACACAAAACGAGAACTTGAAAGAACATATAGCACTGCTGAACACCCTAATCAAGTATTTATTAGTACACATGCATGTAAATAGGAACTATAGCCTCAGAGCAAATCAACAAATTAACGTAAAAATACCAACATCAGGCACTAAAATGTATGAACTCGTTTATACCAAGAACAACAAGACTAATTCTAAGATAATTTAAACCTATTAAATGTACATTCGTAATCTTACTTCACGCGTTTTATGATATGTGCTTATTTTACATGTAAATCCACTGTATGTAGTTATTCTTCTTCTTCTTCTTATTATTATTATTATTATTATTATTATTATGAGCAGTTGATAAACGTATGGATGCTAAAATAGCACAACATAGGGCGCTCAGCGTAACCTATGCGGGAACTATTAAAAAAAACCTAATCAGTTAAATAATAGAGCGAGTTTCAATCGAGTGTCGTAAAACCAAAACCAAAGGACGGAGAGAGTCCAGTAAACCAA
>NC_090879.1:52597798-52607798 GCF_036669935.1 Montipora foliosa
ACACATTTCTTCAGACCAATTTATTTTTGTTCTTTTAATTCTTAACGGTCATATCTATTTTTGGCTAATTTTGTGAAAATTATAGTCTTCTTTTTATTATTATTATTATTATTATTATTATTATTATTATTATTATTATTATTATTATTATTATTATTATTATTTAAAGCAAAAGACTTTCGAACTCTTCTAAAATGTGCTATATGGCTTGAAGCATCACTAGACAAGCCAAGACAGGCGAAGAGATTTCAATAAAGACTCAAGGTTACTTGTTGTCGATGCCCTAGTCATTGAGGTGTTGGTAATAATTAAAGGTGAGATATATACAATCTTTGATAGAAGAATCGCAGAGTTTTGATCAAGGGGACATTTCATAAATTGTAAGCCGACAACAAAAAAATAACTTTTCTCATAAGTGAACAAAAAGATAGCTAAGGGATTTTATTGGCTCTTTAGGCCAATAATTTAGCTAACCGCGGGGTACAAAGATAGTGAAAAGACTCTACATCGGAAAGCACTGCAGCTGCGTCGCCAACGTATAGGAGAAGTTTAGTTTCCACTTGATTGAAGGGACGCATTTTTAAAATCAATCTGGCAAAAATTGATCTTACTGTTTCACCTATGACCTTTGCGATGCCGGTGCGACGCTCTACCAGCTGAACTAGGAAGCACATCAGTTCAGTTGGTAGCTGGTCAATTTGTTGGTCTCATTTGTTCCCCTGAAGGACTCGATAAATTAAGTTAACATTAGGGACCTTACGCAAGGACGACGACGACGACAGCCACGAGAACGCCACAACACAATGGGCTTAACGAACAAAAGCAAAGGCTCTGCACGCCCTGTACGTGCGTTTTACATTTTGGTTTCATTTCTTTGCCGTCCTCAACTTGAGCAAATTTGAGGTTGTGTAGAGGACGTGAGAACCTGACGAAACATTTGTAATTGTCTTTCCAAATAACCACATCGTTCATGCCAATTTTATTCCTGCAATATTGGTACACACTTTCCATTCCGAACGACTTGGGGTTGTAACGAAATTGTTACAATAACTGGAAATAATGTTTTTAGACGACGTTCTCGTTAGCGTCGTCGTCGCCCTTCCGTAAGCTCCCAAATGTATGTTTGCCGTGCATCCTCGCACGAGGCCTCATAGCTCAGATAGCTCAGATGGTACAGCGTTGCACCGGTATCGCAAAGGTCATGGTTGGAATCCCGTTAAACCTGAATTTTGTAGGTGTCTTCAAGTGACAATTGCTCGAATAGCTAGTCTTAATTGCAGTGATAAAAAGAGGGTCTCATAGCAATCACGTCGGATATAATTTTCGGATCAACATTCACCAGTAGGATAGGCCTTCATTCAAAGAACGATTGTCGCGGTTTTTACAACCGCTTTCCGTATATTTAAGTTTTATTTCGTTGACCCTATGTTATTTTAATCGCGTGACTTCGATGCACTTTTTAGTTTCCGCCCGAACTGCATTTAGTTAGTTAGTTAGTTTTAAATTTTGTTACCGGACGGATCAAAAGTTTTCAGTGGAGTAAATTGTGAGACGCTGAAGAAGACCTGGAAATGATCGGCAAAGCGGAATTGTTATGTAAGTCATTTCTTACCTTTCCTTTAAACTTAAATATGACTAAGTGTGTAGTTGAGGGAGTAAAAAAGGTTATGCCAATTAGACACTTTAATACACTTAATACACAACTTGATTTTGCTCAGACCATGGGCGTAGCCAGGATTTTTCAAAGGGGGGTGGGGGGGGAGTCAAAGAGGGTACTCGCGTTTTCGCAACCTGAATATTGTAGGTTGTTTGAGTAAAAAACGGCTTACAAATGGGGGGTCACGGGCACCCCAGGACCACCCCACCCCCCCTAGCTACGCCCTTGGCTCAGACGCTCGATTTTAACAAAGCTAAAATAAGCACATATGCAAAAGAAATACATGCTCAGGAGTATTGCTATGCAGTTATTTAATTCCACCATTAATAAATGAGATAATAATAATAATAATAATAATAATAATAATAATAAAAATAATAATAATTATAATATTTTTACAATCATCATCATCATCATCGTCATTCTCATCATCACCATTACTATTAACATTATCATTATTATTGTTATTATTACTTTTGTGCCAACACCTAAACCATGATCATGAAAAGCAATAATTATTGTTTTCCTATGACTTTTTTTGCCGAACAGCAAATCAATAATGAGGCTCTAGACCTTAATTAAAGGAGTTATGTCACGTTATTTTAGGGATCCCGGAGTAAGAGGAAATCTTCCGTTGATCACGAATTTAAAACTCGAAAATGTTAATATGGAATTCCTTTACTGATAAAATTATCGTTACATCACAAACAAGGTGATTCTGAGCAAAAACGACCTTTATGCAGGTGATTTGCCATAAGCTTGAAAAACGCCGGGCCGATTTTTTTCAAGATAACCCAAATGCAATCCGTTTCAATGTTGTCCATTTGTATCCATCCATTCTTCTCAGTCTTTCCTTTTGCTGTATTTCTTTTGAGTTGCTCAACAGTTTTAAGTGGTTATTGCAATGTTTCGATATACGTTTTGGTCATTTTGGGTGTTATGAAATTAATACATCATTCGGAAGCCAGCGGTATGTTCAAATTGCGAAAACACGGACCGGGAAAAAACCTTCTAACCCAAGCCGAACATATCATCAGTTGTCGACCTTGAAGCGCAATATTCATCAGCCTTTCGGCAGAATCTTCAAAACTTGCTTGTTTCCCGGCCTATTCAGTGCTAGTGGGACGTCTCGAAAGAACTTAACTTCGATAAACAATGTGAATTTTTCATATTCACTGTATGTTCTTCCTCAACCTATAATCGACATCTTCAGTCCCGCCCCGTCACCTACGGGTGCCTTGTTCCTTTAAGAGAGGCATTTTTGTACCAAGGCAGGTGAAAAAACAAGAAAAATGAATTAAACAAGTTTTAAAATTCCTCTGTTGTAATGTCGACTGCCTCAGCTTGATGATGCCACCTCCATGCTCAGACCCATTTAACAGTTTATATTTCCTCAGAGTTAAATACTTGAGTGTGGGGATTATAATAGAGCGTACAAGGAGTGGGTAAGTTGTTGTAGTTCTCGCGAAATGTGGATAATTCCGGCTTCCGGCTTCCGGCTTCCAGCTTCCGGCTTTTAGTACTGCTCCATTATTCGTGCAGTCAAGCCAGTCATTTGATTGAGAGCATTTGTTTATCATGTTATTCCCGTTAAGTACAATTTCCTGCGAATTTCGAACCTTCGATAACTAGATTACCAAATTCGTTCATCGTTATCCGTGTAGTTACGACTTCGTATATGTTAGCAAAGTGGATAATTTCAGTGCCATAATTTTGTCCTGACGTATTTGTAGCCGTGGTCGGAGATGGGAGACAGCGAAGATTTCATTTGGTTGTTTAGTTAAAAGATTGAACTTGAAAAGTATGTTTCACACATGAAATGTGTGACCAGTTGACAAATTCTAAGGCACAAAAAAATGTACTGTCATTTGCAAACTACAGAGAAAAAGCGTATAACTTTATTGAAGTGTTCCTGGTGACATTTTATAAACAAATGTGAGAATGACATACACATATGAAATGAAATGTAGAACCCATTGGGAACTCGGAAAAATCCGAGCCCCAGATGGGATTCGAACCCACGACCTCCCGTGATCTAGTCGGATGCTCTAACCACGCCAAAAAACATGTTGATTCCATTGCATAGGCAGCCCAAGCTCGGTATACGATTGATAGACTTTGTATGGGAAAAATAACTTTGAGCTTATAAATGCATGCTACAGTAAGCTGTAAATGTAGAAATAAACTTCAGTTACCTCTACTTACAGTTGTCCTCGTCTTGTCTGTGCAACCGTAGCGCAAGGGAAGATTATAAAAAGCGGAACATTATTGGAATATATCCGTCAAAAATCGTGGTGCGGAGTGGAGTTGATGTGATGAGAAATTTATCTGGTCTTAGGGCTGTGGTGTTTTTAAGGAGATTGGGTCCGTTGCTTTCTAATGCGAGAGCAATTTGTCGGACGAGATCGCCGCGAGTCACCAGCTCCGGGGTTGGTACTTCCAGAAAAGTTGGTTGGGGGTGTGCGGCGGGCTGCCTGGAACCCTTACCTATTTCAGACCAAAATCTGTGAATTTCCATACCCTATTTCAGACCTGACCCTTAAATCAATTCCCTATATCAGACCTGTCCTATAATCAGTTCAATAGATCAGACCAATCTTAAAGGCAATGTTTATACGCTTTAATTAAGTAGGATACAAGATTGCGTAATCATTTGGAAATGGTTTTATCGCCTTATGATGAAAAAGTAGCTTCGTCTAAAAAACATATCCAATTCAAGACTAGAGTGCACAAACCATACCCTCTTTCAAACCAAAATGGTCAAAATTGATACCCTATTTCAGGCCAAAACGGCTAAAAAACCATACCCTTTGGTGCAGCACATATCTATATAGCCTATATAAGGGAGTACCCCTCCCCCTCCCCCACCGAGTCACCAGCCTTTCTTCTCTTTATGAGGGGAAATGACAACTAACGACACCGTAAAAATGCGTAAGCTGTTACGAGTTATTACGTTATTACTTTGCCACGCTATTACCGGTATTGATTTTACTTTCTTGGTTATTACTTTGTCACGGCTTCGCTGTTACCGGCGGTGAAATTACTTTCTGGCGGAGTTAATACGCTATTACTTTGTTACGCTATTACCGGCATTGATTTTAGTTTCTTTGTTATTACTTTGCTACGCAATTACCACAGCGGTGATTTTACTTTCTGGTGGAGTTATTATGCTATTACCGGCATTGATACTCGTCTAACGGGGGGTGGCTGGTGGGTTGACAGAGCGATCACGAATAGCCAGGGCTTTTGTCAGTGCGCACACCGCGCAGACCGGATGGCCGGAATGTCCAGTGTAAAGTTTGATACCTTGTCCACGCTGTTCGGTTTTGGATCGTTTGATGTGGAAAGTGAGATACTCCCGGCCATTGGAAGATGAATGAAACTGAGCATCAGCAACAGGGAAGTGACTGGAAGCGTCGAATACATCACGGGAGGGAACGGTAAATTCACTTGCGCGAAGCATCAGGAAGTGACCAGTAGTGGGATGATAGCGGCACAATGGACAATGTCATCGATACTTGAGGGATTGAGGAATGGTTTGAGCTCGGTAAGAAGATCGAAGGTAAGGGGCATCTTTTGGTTGGGTGGATAGAAATGCTGACATTCGATACCCCGCAGCGTCTGTTTCAATTTGTGGCCGGGCTAAAGTGGATTGGGTAGACCGTGGGCGACATGGAGAGAACGAACTGCGGCGAGGTAAACGTGAATTGATTGCCACCTAATCCGTTGTGCCAGATGAGCAGAGAACAATATGAGTGTGTTTTCAGAAGCTGGTAAGGGGTAAGTCCCGACAAAAGTGCAAAAACTGTTGGTGGGCATTGGTGTATGTGCGATGAGAAGAATCGGTAAGTCCACGGGCAAAATAGTCTTGTGCCTTTACTTGAAGGGTGTTAAGTGCCAGGGTGGGCGTTGGCTGACGAGAGGCCCAGGGGCAGGCAGCTTGGAACTTGGCGACCTAGAAACGAGAGAGAGCATCAGCCCAGTGATTATCAATTCCGTGAAATGTGTACCGCACGTAGCATGATATTGTGATGCGCGCATGTGAAAAACAAGAACCGAAGGAGGGTCATGATATATATTCACCGGCTTGTGCCATTAGATAAAGCATGCACCACCGAGAAGTTGTCGCAGTGAAAAAGAATATTGCGACTAGCAAGCTCGCTGGACCAGGTCTGGACCGCAACGGCAATAGCGTATAGCTCTTTGAACGCAATGGAACGGGAAAGAAGAATGTAACGTTCTTGGAAGGACCCGTAAAGCCATTCACCCGAGAAATAGGCGCCGAAACCGGAATGACATGCATCGGTAAAGAGGTCGAGATGTGAAGAGGAGATCCAGTCGCGTCGTAGAAAAAGCTGCAGCCATTCCAGGACGGAAGCAAATTTTTCCACCAAAGGAGGTCGTTGTGGAAAGCGCGTTTCAAACAGAGGTGATGGGTGGGGTGGTGAATTTTACAAAGAAGATCAATCATACGGCGGAGGCAAATTCTACCGTGGCGACACGCGTGGCAAACGAAGTGTAACTTGCCGATGGGGGACTGAAGCTGGCGTTTAGTACCTCCTCGTTTCGTGGACCAGTGCTTAAGGAAGTCCATGATGTACGTTAGACGGGAATGATCGATGCGCAATTCATGGGTGACAGTGTCGAGTTGAACTCCCAGAAGAACTAAAGAGGTGGTAGGTAAAACGGTTTTATCGAGGTTTGTCGTTAAGTCAAGGTCAGCGCATGACGTCCAAATTGTGGGAACACGAATCGCTGGGAGCGGGTGGACCACAAGTCCAAAAGTTAACCAGGTAGTTCCAAAGAGGGGCGGCACCGCGTTGCGCCATGACGTACAGGAAGCCGCCAACAAATTTGAGAAAAAGTGCGGGCGAACTGCGAAGACCAAACGGGAGGAACATGACGAGGAAATAGCCGGTACGCGTAGAACCATCGGGCATTACTATCGGCCAGGTAGACCCCAGGAGCTCCCAGTCGCGAGCGTCTTCCAAGATGTGACGGAGAGCGTCGGAGAGATCAAGCTTGCTCATCAGTGCGTTGGGTACGAAAGATTTGAGATATGCAATAGCACTGTCAAGTGAGTCGTAAGAGCACGAGTATAGTTCCTTGGGAATTGCGTCATTAACTGATTGGGCAGCCGTCCAGGAAAGATCGTTAATAATACGCCATTTAACAGGCTGAGAGTGCTTCTTCGGTAAAGCACCCATCGGAGATCCGACAAAATGCGAAGAGGGAGGCGCTAAGAAAGGCCCCGCTTTCTGCTCATGCAAGAAGAGTTTCTCGTTCCAGTTCGTTTGCGACGGGTTCAGGGCTGGAAAGCGCAAAAAAATGATTGGAAGAAATCAAGGGAGTGCGTTCATTGTGAAAACCAATACGAACATCATATTCGATATTTTGCAACAAATCAGTAACCAAGGCACTGTCCGGGTGGTTGCGTAGAGCGTTACGCCATACGTCAATGGGAAATGGGGATTTTATTTGGGGAAACGATTGCACAAACGGCCTCGGAATGGTCCTCCCCCCCCCCCCCCCGCAAGTTTTACAAATTTGTGCCCGTTCACAATTGGCTCCTTGCTAGCAAGCCTTTCGCTGGAACAGGTTGCATCCCTCTGGGCCCTAAGGGGAGTACCATTTGGCGTATTTCTATGTGAAGGTCTGGTCACTGAAGGGCAAGTTACGGGAGAGGGGCCGGCCATATCATATTTACAAGCAGGTAGGGTAACCCTACTGTTAGGGTTACCCTAGCAGGAGGGTCAAAGATAGCCCGGGTTTACAAGCAAAATTGCACAGTCAGGGTTACCCTACCACCCGGGACAACTTTGTGTGCTTGGTAACCGCCATCATCGCAAACACGATGGAAACCGCTAAAAAGTTGTCCCGGGTAGGCGAGTTGTCCCTAGCAGAGCGTTTACAAGGCAGCTAGGGTAACCCGAGCTGCCTTGTAAACACGTCGATGAAAAAAAAGGAATGTGTGAGTGCAAGGGTGACCCTAGCACTAGGGTTACCTTCCCTCCTTATAAACAGGGCCTTACAGCGAGAGCATTGGCGGGGCTAAGGACGTAGGGCAGAGGCGTCGAGGAGGTCGAGACGTGCGTGTGGGTCGCGTGACACTTGGGTCGCATACGCCATGCGGGAGTGAATGTCGAACATACACGTGGGGGACCAGCGAAATTTGCGATTAGCAAACTGAATCTGCTCGCGATAAGAGGTAAGCTCAGCATAACGGGCGGGTTGTGCGGTCATGACCAGCTTTTCGTACACGTTCCACGCCTGTAGGCACTTGTCAAATGAATCGATATGGCGTTTGCAAGGGAGCTTTAATACGCTAAACTGCTTTCGTTCTGTACAGGGAGCACGCTTGGGTTATTGAATGCGACTGAGGTCGCCGAGGGCACGCTAAGGGTGGACAACCGAGAATCAGTAAAGTCAATGTACTAAAGTAAAGTCAATTTATTTAACGTCGGTGGTTCCTTTAGTTACGAAACTGGTATCAATGGAAGCCGTCTTTGATCCCCCTCCCTCTGTCAGTGCTCCGTTTCATGGATATTTAAAGCTATAGCTACACGGATTAGAGGAAAGTGGAAAAAGACATTGAAGTCACCGAGGATCGAACTGGGGACCCCTTGCTCCGAAAGCGCGCACTAGCCCACTGAGTGAGGAGAGGGGAAAACCGGAGTACCCAGGGAAAAACCTCTCAAACTCTCAAACCAACAAACTCAACCCACATATGGCGTAGAATCCGAGAATCGATCCTGGGCCACATTGGTGGAAGGCGAGTGCTCTCACCATTGCGCCATACCTGTTCCCCTCCATCCCTGCTCCCCTTAGGGTGAGCTACTCACCCTTAGCGGTCGCCTGCGGAACGTTTTCTGTGATGTTTGGGGTTTGTGATGATGGTTGCGCTAGTTGTGCATCGTTCGAAGGAGGGTTGGCCGTCACTGGCTTCTTTAATTCCTCATGCTGGACCTACATGTTTGCCATTTGCGAGGAAAGGCTTCTTATTGCCGCCAACAGCACAGACGTTGTAGGCTCAGCAGAGGCGTTGTTCTCAAGAGGCGTTGTATCGATTGAAACACTAACATCGACGGGACCCGGGCAATATTTGCCTGGAGAACCAAACTGATGGAAACTTCGCTTTACTACGCGAAGTCATAAGGAAAAAATAAGCTGATCGATAACTAACACACGCGACACGAAAACCAATTGATCTATTTTCTGGAACCACGCAACGAACAGTCATTCGCAAACAGTAAATTAACCCTACATAATTTTTTCGAATCCTGCAATCTGATTATCTCTGGGAGCGGGCGGAATTTTGTGCACATTTCTGCAATCCTTCAGAGATGGTTGCTTTGACCCCTATTCAGGTGGTTTTTTGGTTTCTTGCTCGCAAATAATTCATCACGTTGCAGCACACAAAGAAGTTCATGCGTTGTTTCCCCCAAAATAAATAAATAATAAATCACTTCTTGTACATGGGTACCAAGGAATTTTCAAAAGGAAACTGCTCAGCAAAAATGGAAGTGTGTAGCACAAAAGGAAGGAAAAAAAATACAGTACTTTAATAATCCCTTTACATTGCAAATTAGCCTGATATGCCATTGGTCATTGTTGATTGTTTTTTACATCTTGCCAATGATCTTTGGTCAAGGCCCAGCATGTCTTTTTCATGCATTTCTCCCAGTTATTACAAGCATGACAACCAGCTACTTTTGAACAAACTCTCCTTGTTGCTTGATCTCCCCCCTAGAATTATTTAACAGTGCTTGAAATTAGCGGTATTCCGGTCGTCCCACACGACCAGAAAGTGTACTGGGCGAACAGTTTTTGGTAAAATAAAAAGCCTGGTTCCCCGAAGAAAAACCAACGCGGACAACTCTGCCAAAAGAAACTTACTTAGCACTTAGATCTCTCCGCGCCAGGAGGCGCATAAGGCCGCAACCCTCGTCTTCCAACCCAAAAGAAAAGAGAAAAGGAATTACGTGGGCAGCACCCGACTTACTCTTTGGTTTTCTAATGACAACGTCCGATAGTAGTGTGAAGTTAACAATAATATTATTAATTTGCCGCACGTCAGCATTTTCCCCTGTTTTGAATATTTGTGGTTTTCACAAAAACTTGTCAGATAGGAAAATGCAAGAGACACTAATTTATCACCAACATGTAAGCTAAAATTTAAACCCAGACTCCCCCAATGGACAGTTGGGAGTATGGACGACTTCAAAGTTTACGGAAGAGACCGCGTATGTTTTATTTACAATGATGATATAACTATTCCATTTCTGTGGCGGGTTTCTGTAAACTACAAACTCTTGAAACTGAAGAAATCGATGCTTAAAAAAC